>NW_017259187.1:1525646-1530641 GCF_001594045.1 Atta colombica
TGAGATCCCAAAGAAATAAATGTTTCGCGCTTCAATGCAATATAATGATTAATTATTAATTAATTATTATATACAATATAATAATTATCACTGTACAAATAAATATAAGTATCTACAAATCCAAGTTTAAATATAAATATGTGATGCCATTTCTTATTTGATATCAAGATTACTTTCACATAAAATAATATATTATCATTAAAATATGTATATTATATTGTAAAACAAGTTATACAAAAAAAAATTCCAAAAAATTTTTTTAATAATATTTAAGAACAAGAAAAAAAATTATTCAAATTTTCCATCTATTAAAATATAACGACATAGAGGTACATAAATAAAGAAAAATGTTCACAATCTTAATCATACTTAAAATTGTGTTACAGATGTGTCCGAATTCATTTGCTACTAATTACTATGTATGTGTGTGATAACAAAGCTTATATATAAGCTCTAAATAATTCAACTGCGATGAAAAATCATTAATAAATAAATTAATTGATTATAAAGAAGAAACATAGAAGAAATCATAGAAAGAAATCATGAAAGAAATACGAAAACAAAATATAGGCAAAACATTTAAATAATATGAAAAAAAATTTAACAGCAATACAAAAATTAAATTTCTTAAATCTTAAAAAAATATAAATGAAAAAATGTAGTAATAACAATTTCATAATGCATCGTTTCTTTATTACATCGCTAAAAATCAAAAAATTTCTATAGCAGATACAAAAGTTAAATTAAATCTTGATGTATCAAATTTAATTTTCTAATAGAAATGACTTCAACTAATGACGGCGTCCATAAATACTTCCAAAGACAAAAAATTATTATAAAAAACTGGTTACCATATAACCGATCAAAAAGAGTCTACGATCCTAATTCTGCAATAAACCTTTAATATCGCATTTCATACAGGTAAAATCATATCAATTGTAGTGAATTACTTGTCTTTACTGTAATTTATTCGTGATACGTGCCAAAACAAAACTACGGATTGAGCAACAAACGAAATGACGATTTGCTATGTTCGACACGGCGGATGCGGAACCGACAGTGAGAGCGTTGCGAATACAGCCGGTTTCTCGTATCACGTTTAACACGCATCTAACATCGACGAGGCCTTCATAACCACAATACTCTGCGAACCACAATAGTCTGTGTCGCACCAAGTGTGCAAATCACGCGGCTGATAGACGTGACGTGAGGCAATCCACTTTCTGGGGCGCTATTGCCCACATCCCTCGTGCGTTAATCGTGGTTAATTCGGCTTATCGGCTTGCTGGACGCTAGTCATACGAGACATTCTCGATAGACCGGTAAACGTGGCGAGAATTGGGGACGTATTGCAATGATTTTACCCGGATCATATCTCGTATCTATAAAAACTTCGAATAAATCCAGGTAAATCCGGAAATGTTTCCGAAGAAACGCACCGTTTGTTGCACGTGTCACGAGAAAACTGCAACAGAAGTGTTAAATGATACACCAAAAATTAAAGAAAATTTACGAGAGGAATAGGAAATTGAGAGAACTGAAATGAAGGAACTATTATAGAAAGGGGGGGGGGGTAATAAATAAATATGTAAAAGATAAATTAAAAACAGACCTTTAAAAAACGATTGAAAAATGCATGCCCACCAATATTTATTACTTATAGTCCAACGTTATTCCTTTTCCTTTTTCCCAATGCGACAGGAGTCTACTTCTGATACTTTTTCTACAATCTTTCTCTTTCATTTTCTTTCTACAATAAATTACACACATCACATACCTCAATTTCTCTTCACATAAATTTTCTTAATGTTTCGAAGTTCATTTTATGTCTCGATTGCTGCATCTTCATGTCACATGCAAGAGACGGTGCAGATTGTGTGAAGTGACGATTTGCTACGTTCGACACGGCGGATGCGGGACCGACAGTGAGAGCGTTGCGAATACAGCCGGTTTCTCGTATCACGTTTAACACGCGTCTAACGTCGACGAGGCCTTCATAACCACAATACTCTGCGAACCACAATAGTCTGTGTCACACCAAGTGTGCAAATCACGCGGCTGATAGACGCGACGTGAGGCAATCCACTTTCTGGGGCGCTATTGCCCACATCCCTCGTGCGTTAATCGTGGTTAATTCGGCTTATCGGCTTGCTGGTCGCTAGTCATACGAGACATTCTCGATAGACCGGTAAACGTGGCGAGAATTGGGGACGCAATGATTTTACCCGGATCATATCTCGTATCTATAAAAACTTCGAATAAATCCAGGTAAATCCGGAAATGTTTCCGAAGAAACGCACCGTTTGTTGCACGTGTCACGAGAAAACTGCAATAGAAGTGTTAAATGATACACCAAAAATTAAAGAAAATTTACGAGAGGAATAGGAAATTGAGAGAACTGAAATGAAGGAACTATTATAGAAAGGGGGGGGGGGTAATAAATAAATATGTAAAAGATAAATTAAAAACAGACCTTTAAAAAACGATTGAAAAATGCATGCCCACCAATATTTATTACTTATAGTCCAACGTTATTCCTTTTCCTTTTTCCCAATGCGACAGGAGTCTACTTCTGATACTTTTTCTACAATCTTTCTCTTTCATTTTCTTTCTACAATAAATTACACACATCACATACCTCAATTTCTCTTCACATAAATTTTCTTAATGTTTCGAAGTTCATTTTATGTCTCGATTGCTGCATCTTCATGTCACATGCAAGAGACGGTGCAGATTGTGTGAAGTGACGATTTGCTACGTTCGACACGGCGGATGCGGGACCGACAGTGAGAGCGTTGCGAATACAGCCGGTTTCTCGTATCACGTTTAACACGCGTCTAACGTCGACGAGGCCTTCATAACCACAATACTCTGCGAACCACAATAGTCTGTGTCACACCAAGTGTGCAAATCACGCGGCTGATAGACGCGACGTGAGGCAATCCACTTTCTGGGGCGCTATTGCCCACATCCCTCGTGCGTTAATCGTGGTTAATTCGGCTTATCGGCTTGCTGGACGCTAGTCCATACGAGACATTCTCGATAGATCGGTAAACGTGGCGTGAATTGGGCATGTATTGCAACGATCTTACATATCGGAAGGTATCCCGTTTGTATTTAAATTCCAAGACGGACCCGAGATTTCAAACCCGAGACGAAATTCTGAAAAAAGGTAATGTCCCTTGCACGTGACATGAAAAAGATGCAACAGAAGTAGTAAATGATTAGTAAAAAGTCAAAGATTATGGAAAGAAAAGAAATTAAAGAACTGAGACAATGAAAATACTACGGAAGGAAGATTCAAAAAGGAACATATAAAAGTGTAACTAATAGAAGGATAATTAAGAAAGGGCCTTTCAAAATGTTTGAATAATTGAATGTTCGTTTTAAAATTTATGATTCCAACGTATCTTCCTGCTTCTTTTTACTGTAACGCATCAGAATGTTATACTTATGGTTAGTAATCAATTTGTTTGCGTATCATAATGATGTGTCAGTATGTATCAATTAACATTACAATAACATCGATTATAATACTTAATATAATTATGATGTAATATACGTAACAGTTACTTTATAGCGTGATAATTTGGACAGGGTAATAGAAATTTTAAAATTGTAGAAAGATTGAGATTGCATAGTGTATTCAGATAAATATACAGATCATATTAGTACAATAATATATGCTTTATGTATTTGAATACATTCTGCGACTTCAATCTTTTACACAATTTCAACATTTTCCATTAACTTGTCCGAATTACTCCGCTCTATATTATTAACTGTGGAGTTATATTATTGTTGTTATATTACTGTTTTTTTTATTTATACTATGAAAAACTTTAACAAAAGTATGAAATAATTTATGGAAATTTATGGAAAATCATTGAAATTTTTCACATGAAATAGATTGCGAGAGTTGCGACGAAGGGAATATTACAAAAAACGGAAATTAAAGAAGAAATGTTTGTAATAAAAATTGAGAGAAGCCTTTCAAAGACATTAAATATATGCTAAGCACAATATTTATATTTAATATCGAATATAAATATTTTGTACATTCATTTGAATTTATTCAGCAAAAAACTGTTTATATTTGTCCTGAATAGGCATTATATCAGATATATCTGATTTGATAATCTAAACGAAAAATCTTTTTATTATTTTACATATTCCATATTGCATAATGCCTATATTAGTTTAGGATGAATATAAAAAGTTTTTAATGATGAGTATATTCATAGTGGATATTCTTTTTGATGTGAAAGAATAATGATGAGCACACATTATTAGCAACGATAATGTGTGCTCCTTATTATTCTTTTGTAACTCGTTTCTCCTGTTTTCTTTTTTTATATTACTATTTCTTCTCTTCTTCCGCGAATATTTATTTATTTTTCGGAATATAAATGCGTATCTTTTTATTTGTAATATCAAATCATGTAATGACCTGGATTCGCGTGTGATTACGTTTACACGAAATTACTTAGGAGAATCTCAGAACAGCTATCTTCCATACTCACTAATATGAGTTCTTGAAGAAGCAAGTGAATAAATTTTCAAAATTATATTTAAAATAGCGTGAGCGTTATAAAAGAACATAATTTTTTTTTATCTTTGTGACAAAATAGATCTATGGTATATGTATTAAAAATATTTTCTATAATTTGTTCAGCTTAATTGGTTTATCGATACCCAAAAATTTCTCTAATGATATTTTTTTTAATCACGTATCAAATAAGAAATTAAAAAATAATAACGTGCAATCTATAAAGTTACAATTAATTTCAGTAACAATTAAAGTATTGATATATTGTATATCATTTTATTGCGTGATACACCAATATTTATAGCTCTTTTCGAAATGTGATATTTCTTTATTATGTCATATAAATATAATATTTTAAAAATTATATGCATTAATATCTTTTAAAAGTTTACATTAATTATAAACAAATTAATTATAAACATATTAATTATTAATATCAGTTAAAT
>NW_017259187.1:1530813-1534058 GCF_001594045.1 Atta colombica
TATATTATATATTTATATATATTATATATATTGTTATTTTTTGCACCAATTTATAAAATATTTAATCTTGGAGAAGTATTAATTATAGAAAGGGATTAGAGGAAAGAAAAATATTCCTATCTAATTTAATCAATTTTTTCATAGCAAAATATTCTCTATTTTTATTTTACATTTTTATTTTATTTTATTGCATATGTTTATCAAATCTTTAGAAAAGCTTTACATTTATAAAGTTTCAATATTTTGTTTTATGATTTTGTAATTTCACTTTAATTACTTCTTTCTTATTTTTTTATTTATTTCAATAACTTTAATTTAACAAACATCTAATTGTTTCAATAATATTTCCATATATATTTGTAAAACTTAAAATTTTTTATTATGTTCTAATTTTATGTTATTAGTTTTTTATTTTATTAGTTTTATTTTGATTTTTTGCTTTCTATATTTCCATAAAAAAAGAGAAATTTTACTTGAGTAACTTTTTATTTAAACATTTCTTTTTCTTCTGATTTTTATTATATTTGAAATAAATAATAGTCTCTATAACAAAAAATTCTCTATAACAATAAAATTTAATTTCAAATCTTTTGTATTAAAATTATTTCTAGAGAATAAATATTAATAAATTTTATTTCTTGTTTTTTTATTTATTTTCGTATTTGTAAGTACAGCTTCAAGCATAGTAGCATACACAGAAAGAACGACTTTGATGAATGGCTATGAAATATCTAAAAATTAAACTAAATAAATACGCTCAAGCTGGTTGTAAAATTAAAATTTTATATACTTTTGCTCTTTTACAGTCTACATTATGTTTAAATTTCTTATATAATTATTTTGATACAATTATTTTTATACAATTATTATTATCCAACAAAATTATTTTCAAACTGTATCTAAATCTGTATCTGTGTCTAAATTTTTAATTTGTATCTTTTAAATCTGTATCTGTGTCTAAATTTTTAGATATTTCAGCAAAATTTTTAAAACGCAAATTTTTTCCATATCAAAGTCACAAATAATAAAAAGGAATCCAAGATTAAATATCTGTCACAATGTTTTATAATTTTTTCATTTTAAGGCATAATGAATCCATGAAGTTTTGTATATTCACTTGTAATATGATTATAAGAATATATAAATGTATATCTGACAATCTTCAAGATTCATTACTTCATTAATAAAATATTTTATTACTCACCGACCGATGTAAGTAGAGTTATCAGTCACATAGCTATGATGATTCTGTAACATACAACATGAATTACAAATTAAAATAATGCTCAAAATAATCAATGATTTAAGAGATACTTTTTACACGCACAGAATTTTTTAATCACTTTTCAATTAAATATCTATTCTAGGATTTCATTGAAATAGTTGTTCTCACTGTTCAAAAAATATCTTCATGAAAATTAACTTTTTCAATGTTTCAAATTAATTGTTTCCTCTATTTATTTTTAAATCAAAATAAAATAATCCAAATAAACGGGAAGGGGAAGCTAATTTTATTATAAGTAAACTATGCTGCTTACCGCGAAGTTGCTTCACCGGCAACTGATGCCTTTTTTATGTCTCCTCCTCTCTTCAAATTTTCAAATTTCTTCCTTTACTTCTTCAAGTTATCGGATTCTTTCCTTCCTCAAGTTAGGTTGCACTCACATTACGATACGCAACAGGAATTGTAGTATCTCTGTACAACTATAATCTGTAACACATACAATAAATATATATCAAATGAAAATAATGTCTAAAATAAATATATTGAAAAATAAGTTTATTGAGAAGTTTACGTATGCAAGTAATCTTATTTATGATTTGAAATCAATTTTTTTTATATAAAATTTAATTAAAAAATAAATCTTGCATTAATTATAAATATCTTAAATATTTATACATATTTGTTCATAACTATAAATATTTTACTAAAGATTTAAAAAATCTTAAAATGTAGTATAAAATATTTTATTTATTTGAGATAGTATATTACATGCAGCATTAATTATAAATATCTTGTATTAATTGTAAATATCTTAAAATATAATATAAAATATTTTATTTATTTGAGCTAGTACATGCAGTACGGAATTATATTACATAAATCTAAAATGCTATACTACGCATATAAATAATTACTTTCACCAATTCATTACTCCAATAGTAAATAATAAAATTAATTAATTATAAAATGTTCATTTCGCGATCCTTCGCGCCGTCATCTCTGGTTATAATTTCATTTGTTCTTTTATGTATGTATTGCTATTTCTTCATGCTACATCTGTTTACAAAAACTAATAAATTATTAATCACAATTAACTGCGATTACAATTAATCAGAAGAGCAATCGCGCAGCTTTATCATACTTTATTCAACAGGCTCAGTGTTAATGCATATTTAATATGTTAATGGAAAAATCAGAGTATATGGAACACGTTTGATATCAGCGATATTTTATAAATAAAGTGAGAATGCAATGAATTGCATTTAATTGTAAAAAAAATAAAGGGGCTTGTTCTTTGTGCGATCAATTTCACGCTAAAAACTATGTGACGACACAGTGATAACGCATCTCCGCAACGATGCTAAATGTTTTGGTTTCCAATCGAATAAGTACTGCGAAATACGCGAAAATAAAAAACGAAAAATTCGAATTATCAGCATACGATTATCGAAATCTATTATGCAATACTACAGTGAAAAAAATAAAAAAGTTAATAAATAAAAAAAAAACTTCTCTTACTAATTAAATGAGTAAACGATACTATCTCCGGAGTCAATCTGTCCTGAGCTGTCACGTCCTGTAAATGAAATGTGAACACGTTAAGATAACGAAAAGGCTTCGTTTCCTGCGCGAATTACGAACAACTTCACACGTCAAAAGTGATGCGGAGCGACGACGTCGCTACGCGTCCCACTCTTAACTTCGCGTTTATACATTTTCTGCATTTCGAGCAAATAGTATATGCGCATTACATTGTATAGAATAGGCGTATTGGCTATGTTTACATCGTGCATATAGGCCGCGATCTATACAGGTGTTCTTGTTTATTCTGTAGATTAAACCGAACCTATCATAAACGTAGCTACGAGACTATGATATATACATATATATATATATATATATAACAAGAAATTTTTATTTTGAACAACCGGTGTCTCCAAGTACTACAATACATGAAATTAACATTAATTCTAATAATTTTAATCAAAGCGAATACAATATTATGAAGCTTAATTTAGAA
>NW_017259187.1:1534158-1542601 GCF_001594045.1 Atta colombica
TCAGATAAATATCAAGATACGCAATTTAATAATTATTAATAATATAAGCGAAAAAAAATTGATATTTCTCGTCAGTTGAATGTTGCAAATGAGGAAAGTACAATGATAATATAAATTTTTAACCAATTAAACGTCACGCCAAAAGTATTTTTTGCAATACTCGTTCCATAGAATCAAAAGCAGTAAGCCGTTAACTTTGATGAAGCATAAAGTTAGTGGACATGGATCGACATCAACGGACGAGACGGGACTGTTTCCTGTCACTTGTTCGTTCTGTGTCCGTCGCGATCTCATTAAAATGGCGAAGTGGCGTCGTTTTTCGCGCGCGATCAACTTCATGTATAATTAAAATTAACGCGGCTACTACTTTTGATTCCACTGAACGAATATATTGTGAAAAATATTTTCGACCGAATAATAGTGTACTAGTTTATTAAATCTACATTATGCGATATTTAAAATATTATAGAAAATTCACGCTCATGAAAATATAGCGGTATAATAATTACATACATATTAATAACATTAAATATCTTATTTAACACATAAGACATTTTAAAACTGTTCAAGAATTAAAAGCGATCCCGCGATCGGTTCTTAAACATTTTTCGCGTCGCGTGTGAAAATATCAATAATTTGACAATATTTATGTTACCTTGTTAGTATAATTCGAACGCGTGATCCTTTCGAGCCGTTTTCCGTCGTTTTATTATTCTCTACAGGAATTAGGATTTATTTTTGGAGATCAGGATACCTCTGGAGGAAAGGTTGATAATTGACTCGAAGCCAAGGGTGCGAGATATTTCAACGTAATATCACAGGAAACGACACTGTCCCTTGGTCGAGTCGCAAAAGCACGAAATCGCTCGTTACACGTTATTTATAGGAGCTGCGGAACCTCAAACCCCACCACTCTTAAGCCAGCCAATGATCGCTGCAAGCGCTCTATCCGAGCGCTCATTGGATCGCGCTAGCTTTCAGATAAGATATATAAACGCTACGCGCAAAAGACTTTAGTCTTTTTCGGAATTTGAAGTCGTGCGTTTCTCGAAGGCGGAGAATCCTGTATGTATTCAGAACGTTCTTTTACGTTAGCGCATATTTAACACATACATATTTAATACATATTTATCGTTGAAAGCGCGTTCTGAACACGGAAATTATATTCTTTCTGAAAATAAGCAATTAGACTAAAGGATGACTATCGAAGAGACTGTATGAAAGAAAAATTGATTTTGTAAAATAATAAAATTCTAATTTATATTATACTTTTTAAAGCAATCTAACGCATATAATTTACCACTTTACAATTTAGTACGGACTCGCCCCACATTTATTTACGATACCATGATTGTTTTATCGCCAATACGTAACTATGTAGTTCCTAAATCGAAAATATATGTACTGGCGCTAATGCTCGGACGATTTCGACGTCGTAAAACGTTAACGGGATAGCACTTCTTCTCAGGACTTTGGTTTCTCTCTGCTATTATCCAATTGAATTCGTTTTTAGCCGCCTAGTGAGCGGTTGTAGTACTGAAATGAGCTCGCTTTCTATTCTGCCTTGTTACCTTTTGATTTCGCTCCGCAAGAACTGCAAGGAGGTCTATACGCGATAGTGGAATACTGATCTGACGGAGATCTTATCATTGAACTGTCAAATTAATCTTATAAAATCTAATCTAAAACATGGCATAATGATTAGTGTTTGTAGATAAAACACGAGGACATTTTTCCTTAAAAATGGTAAGTTCTCGAACATTCCGATGCGGATGAAGTAATTTGGCAAGGTAACCTCATCTCTCCTGAGGAATGAAACGTCATGTAAAGAAGAAGCTTCGAAGTAAGCTTGAAAATACGCAGTTTTGAACATGACTACGTTAACATATTTTTCCGTGCTTAATTCATTCGCAAGAAAAAATTCGTTACATGCACGCTTTATAAGGGGAGAAAAAGTTATCATATGGTGTCCCAAGTATAGTGTACTGTGTTTTATGCGTTTTTTTATGTTCATTTCGAAAGCTGTTCTAGGATTGATTTCTCAATTTCTAATATCATTTTAGCATGGTGTGTGTAATTGATGTTTTTTTTTTAACAAATCTTTTCTTTTTGAACAAGAAGATGCAAATCACGAAGATAATATTTGACATAATTTGAGAAAAAAACGATATTCCTCTTACATCAAATTTGTAGCTATACAATATTTGTCACAATGTATGGCACACTGGTAGAATCTTTAATGAATAAAATATCTGTAATTCTTTATATCATGAATATATTATTCAAATTATATTACATAGCATCCATTCGAAGGATTAAAGAGTAAAGAGGATTATGGCAAAGCCGATTAAGCTATATTAATAACATGCTTGTATAGAATATTTAGTACCGTGTATGGCATTGTGGCTTTCGCTTTTTCTCTGTCATGTAGAATCTTGATAACGAATCTTTATTCCATTTTGAGACGGCAAAGTAATATTTTACTTGTGTAAATCAGATTATCATGATGCCATGGAGAGGTTTCCACTAAAAGGTACACCATCTTTGAATTCGGCAATTCCTCATTCAAATGCAAATGCCGTTACAACATATCATTCAGTTGATGCAAAGGTATGCTGTTAGTTTCAATCTGCATCTTCTTGCCTTGCATATTATTTGTGCACTTATATTTTTGTAAAATGTATCATCTTTGTTTCCTTAATAGTCTCATATACTATCATATGTTTCTTGTCATATGTGTATTAATATTTCATATGTGTATTTGCATATACTAAAATTTGTCAAGAATATTATGTATTTTATCTTTATTAATATAAATTTAGTTTAACATATCTTTATTTTGCACTAAACTTACTTTGACTAATCTCTAAGTTATAGCTAAATTATAAAAGTAGATAATATTAAGCATGTAAATCTTGCATTTTCAGAATATAAAGTATGGTGATATTACAGAGGATGTACGACTACGAACTGGAACTATAAGACGCGAAACAAATCTAAGTAGCGACGACGACATGTTGGATATCAATCATCACACGTCTCATTCGGATAATAACGTGTTATCAGATTGCATCCGCATCGATGATGCATCTTCCCATCGTAAGTCATTTAAATTATTTTGCCTGATTTCATGCATGCATTATCTGGTTCCATAAATAATGTTACGTACAGCTTTTATTTATTTTTAGCAAGCATTATAAAGAAATATAGAAGAAATTTTACCAAGTTAAGCATAAATCCATTTGTATATCCTTGGAATTTAGTAGTCTCATACCTAATCCTAGCTTGAAATATCATCCCTCCCTGCTGAAGAAAATTCTTGAGACATCTGTTGATCTGTTCAACTTATCTGTTTGTCTGCTCATCTGATTCGAAGTTTATCCTGACTGGTTAAACAATTGAGCCAAATTTATTTGCACTTGTGGCAAAATGTGTAAGTTAACACAAATAATTGCCAGTTTAATGTCAACTTAATTAATTTAAAGAAAGACAAAGCTGTAGATAGATATAATTTTAAAAGACAAGTTAATATATCGATCTTAAACCTATATATTCAAATAAAATTTTTTCAAGCTAATAAAGTATTTATACTGTTATTAATAATGGAGTTTTGTATTCTTAAATACTTAAATCTATTATGATTTTTAATCCCTTCAATAGACTACTAATGTATGTTTATGTGTGCTTTCTAAATTCTAATAATGTATAATTAAAAAATATATTATATAGAAATATTTTCAAAAACTTAGTCAATATTTTAAAGATATTTTTTACTTTTTTATAGATTATTTTACAACTTATGAATAAAAATGAAAAAATATATGTATGTTGTAAATATGTATTTCTATATATGTGTGAAATTTGCTTGCAAGTTAATAGTTGTAATAGTAATTAATGTATATGTAAATATATATATAAATAAGTATAAGTTAAGACACTAAAGTTTAAGTATATACTGAAAAAGATAAATATTAATTAATAAAATAATATGCTAAAATGTTTTTTTTGTTTTGCTTTAAAATCTTATTTTGATATATTATACATAATATATATTGAATTTTGTAAATAAATTGAAAATTGTTATAGAAAAAAACAATACAGAATATTCTGATTATTATATTTATTATTACTAATTGTAAGAAAAATATTTGCTAGTTTCTTACATATACATAATATTCTTTTGCCTATGATTATTAAATTTTTTATACATATACAGCAGTGAAAATGCAATTCTCAAAAATTGTATCAAAAGCATTACAAAATAATTTACTGTTATTACGAAATTTTAAAATTTATTAGTTTCAGTTGACTCTGATGACATACCTGGTATTGGACAGTATGATGATTTTCATACTATCGATTGGCAACGAGATATCGCGCGAGATCGAATGCGACATCGTTATATCGTGAAAAAGAAGCACGATTCTATCTGGGGTTTGATAAAAGGAGCTCATGACGCATGGTCAGGATGGCTATGCGTTTTACTAGTCGGACTTTTTACGGGAGTGGCGGCTGGTGTTATAGATATTGGCGCTTCCTGGATGACAGATCTTAAATTCGGTATCTGTCCACAAGCTTTCTGGTTAAATAAAGAGCAATGTTGTTGGAGCTATAATGAGACTACGTTTGATGGTGGAAACTGCACACAGGTAAATATATGACTCTTTAATTTTATTATTATACTCACAAATTTATTATACTTCTGAAGGCTATGTTAAATTTTTTCTCAACAATTAATAATATAATATCTTTTTTGCAGTGGTTGACATGGCCCGAAGTATTATATCAGGCAAAAGAAGGAGCAGGGCCTTATACAATATCATATTTATTTTATGCAGCATGGGCGCTTCTATTTGCAGCACTTTCTGCATCTCTAGTGCGAATGTTTGCTCCGTATGCTTGTGGCTCTGGAATACCTGAAGTAAATTTATCAAGTTTTGCTCTTTTTTAGAAATATTATAAATATGTGATTCGATAAAATACGACGTAATAAGCATATAAATCTAATAAATATTTTTTTTACTTTTACATTCTATTCATATATGTATATTTTTTTCAGATAAAAACAATTTTGAGTGGCTTTATTATCCGTGGATATCTCGGTAAATGGACACTGATTATTAAGTCAGTAGGTCTGATTCTTTCCGTATCAGCAGGTTTAAGTTTAGGAAAGGAAGGTCCCATGGTACACATTGCATGTTGTATAGGGAATATATTTTCTTATCTATTTCCAAAATATGGTAGGAATGAAGCGAAAAAGAGAGAAATTTTATCTGCTGCGGCCGCGGCAGGAGTTTCCGTCGCTTTTGGAGCCCCGATTGGCGGTGTTTTATTTAGTTTGGAAGAGGTATTATTTGGAGATTAAATATATTTCAAAGAGCTCAATATTTTGTTAAGCTAAGAATATTCTAGCAAAATATATAAAATATTTTTTAATGTCTATGTTCCTAATCAATTTAAAATTCAAAAATGTCCTAAATATGTAATCTATTTTGAAAAGTAAAAATTATGTTTTAGGTCAGCTATTATTTTCCATTAAAAACTTTATGGCGATCATTCTTCTGTGCTTTGATAGCTGCTTTTGTACTACGTTCCATAAATCCATTTGGAAATGAGCATTCAGTATTATTTTACGTAGAATATAATAAACCTTGGATATTTTTCGAATTGATTCCTTTCGTCATGCTTGGTATATTTGGAGTACGTAATTTTTATTTCATATTACATATTATTAAATTTATTAAAAGTATATATTTATAAAAATAAATTTTCGGTAGGGAGTAATAGCAACGTTATTTATCAAAGCAAATTTATTTTGGTGTCGATATCGTAAAACTTCCAAATTGGGACAATATCCTGTTACTGAAGTATTAATTGTAACAGTAGTAACAGCAGTAATTGGTTATCCCAATCCATACACAAGGATGAACACCAGCCAACTCATTTACTTATTATTTAGCCAATGCGGTGTATCGAACGCGGATATGTTATGGTTAGTATAATATGCTAAAATTTCTCTATTTTATCTGGAGATATCATTTATTAACTATAAATTATATATTACTAAAATATGCAAATTTAATAATTGCCTATAATTAATTTTTGTCAGCATGGTATAAAATCTATAAAACTAACACGTATTATTATTGAATAAATTTATTATAAATTTATAATAAATTTTTTAAATTATTCAAAAAATATTTTCTGCTCAACAGCGATTACAATAGAAACTTCACTGCTGTGAAATCTGCAATCGAGATTGCTGCAGCTGGCCCAGGAGTTTACAAAGCTATATGGCTACTTGTACTGGCACTTATATTAAAACTCATTATGACAATATTCACATTCGGCATGAAAGTTCCCTGCGGTTTATTTATTCCTTCTCTCTGTCTGGGAGCGATAATGGGTCGTATTGTGGGAATAGGAATGGAGCAACTTGCTTACAATTATCCTCATATATGGATGTTCAGCGAGGAGTGTTCTATGGGTGTTGACTGTATAACACCTGGACTGTACGCGATGGTCGGAGCTGCTGCTGTCCTTGGGGGCGTAACTAGAATGACGGTTTCTTTAGTCGTCATTATGTTTGAATTAACAGGCGGTGTACGATATATCGTACCTTTAATGGCTGCAGCTATGGCGAGTAAATGGGTCGGCGATGCTCTTGGGAAACAAGGTATCTATGATGCTCATATTGGTTTAAACGGATATCCGTTTTTGGATAGCAAAGATGAGTTTCAGCATACAACTCTGGCAGCAGATGTTATGCAACCCAAGTAAGCAAAAGATATACATATATGCATATATTTTAAGATTCTAAGCATGCACACATATTTATTCTTAATTTTTAGGAGAAACGAAGCTCTTCATGTTCTTACTCAAGATTCGATGACAGTTGAAGACATAGAGAATTTGCTTAAAGAAACGGAGCATAATGGTTTTCCTGTAATAGTCTCTAAAGAATCTCAATATCTCGTTGGTTTTGTTTTACGACGGGACCTCAACCTTGCCATTGCTAATGCCAAAAGAATGATCGAAGATATTAGCAGGCAATCGTTAGTTATTTTTACTAACGGAAACAATATCCAAAGTCATTCGCCTCCGCCTTTGAAATTAAAAAAAATATTAGATATGGCTCCTATCACCATCACAGATCAAACGCCTATGGAAACTGTAGTGGATATGTTCCGAAAATTGGGATTACGGCAAACTCTAGTGACACATAACGGGTATGTATATAAATCTCTTGTGTTCAAATAATCTTTGAATATTTTATAAACTAATATCGAGATTTTTGCTCATGCAGGCGATTACTTGGTGTAATTACAAAGAAAGATGTTCTGAGGCATGTAAAGCAGCTCGACAATGAGGATCCAAATTCTGTTTTATTTAATTAAACTTTGCTGCTGCAAATAGCCAATTTGAGATTATGAATTCGATGAAATAATATAATAAAAATATATATATATATATATACAGAGATAATTTATATGAATTTAATTAAAATGTATTTTATCTACTCCGTCAATCTATATCTTTCTGCACACTTAACTTATAACATCGTGTAACTATATAGAAGTAAGCGTGCAATAGGTTTAGATAATTAAATTTGTATTTATCTTTATTTGAATGAAATAGGAAAATAATTTTTTTTTTTTTAATTTTACCTAGTCATACTGTGACTGGGATTATATTTTTTACATTATAGTCAATAATGGATTAAATTGGCAATTCTTGATAAATAACTTACTATGTATACAATTTAAAAAATATATATAGTGAATTATTTATATCATAAATTCTCAAAATCTGATTCATTATTTGCGATGGTGTGAATATTGTTATGATATACAATTTTTTGAATGGAATTGTAATTGCATAAATATATGTTATATATGATATTTATTATGATATTATTATGATATATATGATATTATTATGATAAGTTATTTCTTATGTTAATTATATAAGTTAATTATAGGTATATATTGTTTAACAATATGTATCTTATTACATCTTATATAAATGTATTTTATTCTATATATTTATTTCATGATTCTGCGTGATCGATTTCATTCATTTGCTATCATTTATCTTAATACATTTTTTTATAAATATAGTTTTTTAAATATTTACTTATATTCGCATCTCTGCTTCACGAAATAGTGCTATTAATTAAATTATATATGTTAATTTATTTTAGCTAAAACATTAAGCCAGCATTCCAGAAAAATTTACGAAATACTTTTATGAAGTAGATAACATATAGCCAGATAATATCTCTCTCTTTATATATATTCGTATCATTCAAAAATAATTTTAGCAACCATTTAGTCAAATAAAAATTTAAAAAATTATAAAAATTAAAAATTATTTAATTAAAATATTCCAATTTTTTTAATACGCAGTACAATAATTATTCCATTTTGCATATGTACATGCG
>NW_017259187.1:1542712-1544807 GCF_001594045.1 Atta colombica
CTTTATGAGAAGAAAATTAATGATTTTTATCTCTTGCAATTTTTCTGTAAAGTATTTGAATAAAAAATTATTCAAGACCAATATTTGGCAATTTTTAGTAATTAATATCTTGTTAATTGCGAAAATTGCAAAATAGTAGAGGACTTTTCGATTCGGTCCGCTCTACACAAGAGCGATTGGTCAAAACTTACGGGACACCCTGTGTATATATATATATATATATATATATATATATATATTTATATATGTTTATATATAATTTTTTGTTCTATATTACAAATACGTGTACACATTCATAAATACATATATAATACTTCGTATTATATATGTACATATATATATGTATGTAATATATGATGTGTACGAATAGAGATATAAAACTGTACGTTTTATATATATATATACATATATTTATTATCACATTTTAACATGTAGATATAATTCGCGGTAACAATTAACGAACATATAATTCTTTATTTTGGTACTATTAGCCCCTTGAAAAGATCATAACTATTTCCATCTGATTGTACAGAAAATAAGCCTTTTTTTCCTTGCACCAACAGATATCCATAATCATCGATACCCAAGATTGTGACACTTTCTCTTCTTCCATTTATTCTCGTTACCATCACATTTGCATTCCTAAAAATATATATATGTATATATGTATGTATATATGAATAATGTAAAATTATATTAACTTTAACAAAGTAAAAAATTATTTAAGGTACGACTTTACGTGTGCAACCAATATTTGTAATAGAGTTGATAGAAGTGTTCTGTGTTGCCGTTCTGTAGAATATCTAATAAAGTTTCCATTTCATTGAATATCAATGCCAAGTACTTTTCATGAGACAACATTTCCAATTTTGTACCATATTTTTGATTATATTGCAGAATTGCATCATTGATGCAAGTTGTGGGTTTATTATTGGAAAGATTTACACCAGCACCTAAAATATATATTAATTGTTTTAAATAGATTAAATTATCATAAATTTCATAGTTTATATTTATGATAATTACAAATATTGCAAATGTACTTTGCTCCAACATCTTCCGATCGCGTAGAAACGATTATACCACCAATTTTAATTGAGTTACCTATATATATGTCATTAGGCCATTTTATTCTGAGATTAATATCCTGCAATAAATTAATTAATATTAATTATCAATATATTATTAATTTTCGTATTATATGTATCTACTATATTTTTTATATATACTATATTTTTTTATAGAGATTAAAATTATAATTTATAATAGGAAAATATAAAAATACCTCATATCCTTTAATAGATCTTACAGCTGATACAAGTGCTACAGCAGCAACATGTTGAAGAAGCGAGACATAACGACCGAGACTCGACATTATAGAAATGTGTACTTGTAAAGTAAACATAGCACAACCATTTGGACTGAGCCATTTATTATTATATCGCCCTGAAAATAACGCAATCATTATACTATTTCTGCATATAATAAAAACTGAAAAATAATACCTCGTCCATATATTTGTTGCCGTGGAATAACTGCCAGTCCGTGTTGTAATCGGGCGTTACTTGCATGCATAGATGATGTCAAGATATCGGCATATATCACTAAGCGGCCCAATTCTTTTGTACACAGATTCTGTGAAAATAAATTTTGAATTTATATGAATTTATGAAAATATGATAAAAATAATAAAAATTATTTTTTTAAACTTTAAATTACATGTAGCGCTTTGTGCTTAAGTGAATCTCTAAATATGTACAATCACTGTTAATGTTTAAAAGAGAATTTACTTCAAAATAATCTACAGTTGAGAAATTAGGCGGACACATATGCATCATAATAGGGAGAAACTTAGCAGATGGTGAGTGCGCATCATCATTGTTTGCGCAAAATTGAATTTCCATGTCTGACATTTTTAATATGTTATTTTTATCCATTCTATCCTTCAGTTTTTCAAGCAGCTTCATCTTCATCTGTAAATATATAATAAAATATGTATAAATACTGAGTAATTATACATATTTTAATAATAAATGATTTTATTAAGACCGTAATGTAATAAATACTGAGAATAAGAATAATCAAGCCTATAACA
>NW_017259187.1:1544907-1547804 GCF_001594045.1 Atta colombica
GACTTGATTATTCTTACTCTCAGTATTTATTATGGTCTTAATAAAATCATTTATTATTAAAATATACGTATAGTTATATTATAGTTATTAATAAATCATAGCATTTTATTGCTAATTGTATAATCATTATTAGGATTGTTCATTCTTAATATATTTATGTACCTCAAATTTGCCTAAAAAGTAACCTGGAGTATACCGCATAGATTTTTTATCTGATACTTGACTTAAATCACGATTTACATCCAATCCTAAATGTGTGCTCAGTAGATCGCTGATTATTTCCAACCGTGCAGTATTACTTTTCTTCAGCTCGTTAAATTTATCTCCTTCATATACATATTTCATTGGATCTATCTCTAAATGGATTTGAGAGAACACAACTTTGCCACCACTATTAGGCAAAGTTGCGAGTAATATGCTTGGACTGTGCCATGTTTCTTCTCTGCCTAATACTTTTACATCAAACGAATGTAAATTTCCCTTTTTGTCCTTAACACTAGTTGACGTTGGAGTATTCAATGCGGACGTCCTAAAATATAACATATATAATTGGATATAATTACAATATTTTTTTCAGATTTATTTTGGTCTAATATTTTTCTTTTCTTCTCACGATAATAAAATATATATTTTATTTTATTAATACAATGAAGATATTACCTTATATCTTCGTGTTCTTGAGAAAAACGAGTTCGTACGGGGGATGCATGATAGCAAAAGATGTGATGCATCATACGTACTTGTTTCCATTTACCATATGAAAAGTGTACGAGTTCATTCTCACGTACTTCGGCAGTCTTGAACGATGGTAGCAAAATATGTAACATGTCAGAACATAACGCTAAGAGTTTGCCTCCTTGTATAATGTATTCTACAAGCTGAGCACCGAGCTCTGCACCAACATTACCACAAAGAACTACTAAAGAAACCTGATCTATCCAAATTTTGCAACTATTATAGTCCCCTTTACAAAATACATGGATGTCATACCTGTAACATCACATAAAAAGTATAAAAATTATGTTATCTTATAAAAAAGTAATGATTTATAACTAATAATTAATGAAATAAATAACTTAATTATCTGCAGAAGCAAGTTGTTAAAATTTATTATGTTTTGATACAACTTACTGATCAACAAACTTATAGATCCTAATATAATATAAAACTTAACATAATATACCTATCTCGCTCTAGCACTTTTGATAATAAATTTTCTAAATTGTCGGTCGCACCTAGAGTATCTGCACAGACGAGAACATTTGGTGGTTTAATCACCTTACTGGGAATTTCTCTTACTTCCAATTCAGAATTTCTGTAAATTAATATAATACAAATAATTTTATTCTTTTATTGTTCATTACATAAATATAAATACAATAATCATTAAATATATCCTATATACTCTTTTTATTATTTTTAGACATATACTCACTTGCAAGTTGTTTCTTTAGTACTCTTGTTTTGATCAATATTTTCAACTTCTTCATTAGTATTGTCTTTTTTCTCCATGTTGTCAGGTAAATAAATTTTGGTTAAATCAGGTTTATATCCTCCAGTAGCGGCAAGAAGGACGTCGCTTGGTAATGCTCTATTGTATGGATTTTTTACCAATCCTCCTATACGTTCATCAGTTGGTGATGAATTACATGTTGCTGGTGCTGAATTAGATGTTTTAGCATCTAAAAGATGTAAAATTAAAAATATACCTACAAAAATTTTTAGAGACAACTTTGCATAATCTATCTTTCTTACTTGTTACGTAGAAATCTTCCGTAAATGCTTCAGAATTCACATTTTTATCTTGTGATCGTACACTCACACCACATATAATCCCTTTAGGCTTATTTTTCTGAGAAGATACTCGAGCTGCTTCACACTTCGCATAAAAACTATCTGTAAAAGCATACAATTATTTCACATATTAAAAGATTATTATTTCATATTATTACAATAAATACAAGAGTTGAATCATTATAACTTACTTTTATTTGGTGGTGGGCCAAGGTGTCCAGTATCATTATAAATATACGGTTTTCCCGATACTAAAACAGCTGAAAAAATAAAGTAAAATGAAGCAAATAAATGTCAAGTTATTGGAATATATTATAAAAAATATGAAATATGAAATATATTATATTTCGAGATGCAAGAATAATATATACATTGAACACGTGTTAAACATAAGCCATGATTAATACAATATTGTCCTTGCATGACTCCAGTTATCAAGTTCGTAATATGTTCTATATCCGTTTCTAAAATAAAGCTCATATTCGTATCTGATGTTGTCCATGCCATGATTAAACCATAATCCTCAAGCTGTAAAATAATATGTATAAATAGAACATGATAAATTGACTTGCAATTAGTTACAAAATAATAATAGTTTCAAAGCTTACATAAATTATACATGCAGAATGTATAACAATAGAGCACAGAATGTATAACAAATAATTAAAGACTTGAACATTGTACTTTTGTAGAGACTGTTGAGGCCCGAGATCTATAAGTTTCCATATCAACTTCGACAAGAATATGCAGCTTGAGATCAGATTTGCTTGAAATCTGACAGCAATTACTCGCGTACAGGGGAAACGACTTTCCACTTGGATAACTCAGCCAGTCAGATATATCAACTTTTTGCTAATAAAATAATAATCATCAATTTTATTGTTTCACTTTTATAAATATAAGTGAAATAATATTTGTCATATTATACATACTTGAGGATATATAGTATATAATTTTGCATTTTCTTGAAACCATACTAATTCGTCAAGTTTCGCAAGATGTTTGTTAGTACACAAGCGAGAACTCATAAAATGTTCATCGTCATATCGTGATGCATTGCGATCTTAAAATCATTATAAAAAAAATATATATATATATATATA
>NW_017259187.1:1547904-1555881 GCF_001594045.1 Atta colombica
TATTATTTGTTAGTTATGTCATAAAATTTATAATATATGTGTATATACACAAATTATTTTTACAATTACCTTTATTTAGATGTCGAAGTGACTTAATCTTAAGTGAAATAGAAGGATGATTCTTGCTTTCCTTAAAGATGGTATTTAAATGTGCTTTCAGAAATGATATCCTGCGTGCTTGCATGATGGTGGCTATCATGTAAAGAAATGTTAACAGCATACTTTTTTCATAAAAATAAGCCGATAATTGTTTAAAATACTTGCTAGTTTACTTTCGAATGGAAATTCCTGTCACCGATTTTAAATCTGAAAAATAAGATGCTTTCTATAGAAAAATATATAAAGTATAAATACACTTGGGAAAAATTTCATTTCAAATTGTCCTGTAATAAAAATATATATTTCTTGAAATAAAATGTCTAAGAAAAATCATATAAAGAGAAAATAAATAGTCTCCAACCTAAAATATTAAAATCAATCTGCAATTGTGCTTAAAATCACACATGTGAATGCACAAATATATTTATGAATATACTTATATATAACAAATATTGAATACACAAAATTTAATGTTTCTAAAGTGATGACATTGCAGTAAAGTGTTGTAAAGAACATATAATTATAATCACAAACTTTTATAACAGTCTTTAGAAACATGTTCCCTTACACTCAAAAATTTCATAAAAATTAGCACGTAACGTAAAGATGATAATTCTGATCAATTTCTGTTTTTTAACCATACATACAAGCGACATGAAAAGTACAAATACTAAAACACGTTATTAAAACGAATTGTAATTGCAAATTTAAATGAAAACGGTGGAATACGCACCATAATCGTGAACCATCGCTTTTCGCTTACAGTGGGATAAAGTAGAGCGCAGAATCAGTAACCCCAGGTAGCCCATTCTCGAAAATATCGATAGTTGCTGTGGCAAATGGTTTCCTAAAGACAGCTAGGAATGTGCTAGATTAGATATGACTGGACAAAACGCTCTAGATATTCGGCAGAACAGATGAAACTAATTTATCAGATGCAGCAATTCTATTATGCTACTGAATTGCATAATTGTTATCTCTATCGACAGCAACTAACAGATGCTGTTCAGCAAAAATATGTGTCACGTGATTAGTTGCAAAATAAAAAAAATTTTGAGACTTGAAATGTTATCTATTCAACAACTGCACATACACAAGTCTATTCATAACAATACATATAATACATATAATACATATATATTCTAATTTTATTTATCTATTAATTTATTTATGTATTTGATAGCATGTGTTGACTGTTAGACTTATTCGTTGTACTTTTGCACTTTGCAACACTATTATACTATACCTGAATGAGATGGATATATATTCTCTATCATTCTGCAACCTTGAAGGAAGAAAAAGAAATAATCTCGAGTGCAGGAAGTGCAAGTGAAGTAAGTGTACGACTCATGCGAGTGTAGTGTCAAGTTATATGGTACTGTTTATGGATAGTTTTTTTTTAATTGTCTTGCAGGCATGGTACGATGGCCTATAAAAATCTTTGCTTGAATATCATTAAAAAAAGTCGAATACTAGATAGATATTTAAGAACTGTTATAACTATACGTGGTTATTCGAAAACAGCAAACACATCTTCAGAGGATAATGAAAGAACAACACACTTTGGTTTCCAAACGATTAAAGAGAATCAGAAAGCACGGGAAGGTGAAAATTTTATTATTTTTGTCGAATGTTTGTCTCTTTTTTATTATATGGAATACTAATAGTTGCCGCAATGAGTTAGACAATATTAATAGCAACAGTTATAACTTCTTGAGAATTACTATATATAATTTTATAATTATTGTAGCTTCTTGAATGATTGGATGTGCAGTCAAAGTTGATTCAAAAATATTTCTTGCAGTATACACCATATTTGAAAATGTTGCCAATTCTTATGACATAATGAATGATGTAATGAGTATGGGTATCCATCGCATCTGGAAAGATATTTTGGTACAGGAATTAGGACCTACTCATGGTACCCATCTTTTGGATTCTGCTGGTGGCACAGGCGACATTACATTTCGGTATATTAATTTTCTGAGGAATACGCCAAATCCACATAATGTACGTAGTCATGTAACTGTATGTGACATAAATCAACATATGTTAGACGTTGGGCAAAACCGAGCAAGTGAGCTAAGTTTATCAGGGGACAGTAATTATGATATTACGTGGAAGCAAGAAGATGCAGAAAAGCTTTCCTTTGCAGATGATTCTTTCTCTGCCTATACCATAGCATTTGGAATAAGGAATGTAACACATATCGATAAGGTACAATATTGATTTACTTAATCAATTAAGATCTGTTTTCTATGGTTGAACTAGTATACACTATTGGAATTAAAATGAGATAGGTATATGTTTAATATTTGTCGAAAGCAAGAATGAGATTTCTAGTATAGTCTAATGCAGGAACAGAAAAGTTTTATTTGTGTAAAAATACTGAAATATATTCAAAGTACATTATACAGAATTTACATTTATTAATCTCTACTCATTACACATAATATCTATTTCGCATTTTAAACTAAAATTTATAAGTATATTTGAATATTAAATTTATATTAAATATAATTAATTGAATTTATTTGTTAATTTTTATGTCACAGGTATTGTCTGAGGCATACAGAGTATTACAGCCAGGAGGAAGATTTTTATGTCTAGAATTTAGTCACATTGATAATAAACCTTTACAATGGTATATGCTAAAATAATAAAAAACTTATAAAAAGATGATATACATATAACTTATAGCAAAATTTCATTTATTATCTGTTTTAGGTTATATGATCAATATTCCTTTCAAATAATACCTGTAATGGGGAAACTGATTGTGGGAAAGTGGAAACCTTATCAGTATCTTATAGAAAGCATAAGAAAGTTTCCAAAACAAGAAGATTTCAAGGTAAAAAATGCATTTTTTTAAATATCCATTTTATTATTTCTTATACATAAACTGCAATAATGATATTAAGGTTTTTTGAAAACTCCTTGATATTATTATTCTTTATTGTAATTTACGCACGCACACACACACACACACACACACACGCGCGCGCGCGCGCGCGCGCGCGCGCAGCTTCCTTTTTATTATACTATATTTTCCCGATTTTTTGTTATATTTGCTTTTCATGTTCTCCATTATATTTTCAGAATATGATTGAATTCGCAGGATTTAGAAATGTGACCTATCAAAATTTAACGTTTGGTATAGTTGCTATTCATTCAGGATTTAAATTATAAGTAAAATATCTTGTTGGAGCATAGAACTGATTATTTTTTTGAGGAACGAGGAAATTTACAATTTTAATATAACATTGCCAAACAACAAATTACAATAATATCAAAGTACAAAAAAAATGTATGTATAAAAATTTACATACCCCTTCCCTTTAATTATTATTTTTTATTAATTAATATTTATTTCTTTAAGAAAAATTATGTATTGTTTCTTGATTATATTAGTTAAATGATCGTTGTAAAAACTAAATCATGTATTGCATAAATATACAATTATTACAATTTTATTGATTTACTACATTTTGATTGCAATTGTAAAAACGTACGATGTGTCTCGTCAGTTTATTATACGATCGTATTTCTATCACAATAACTACTTTCTACAACGCATAAAATTTCTTTGTAGTATTTACGCGGTATCACAGAGATACTGGTTAAAAATTCATTTCTCTATGTTAATACATTTCAGCCTATCGTGAAATTTGCTTGCTTACTACGTAATCGCTTTACACTTACAATCCACCGTATTGCATAAGAGTCGTGCGACTCTTTGGTACCTCGAACATGAGGTGACGCGACTAACTGTGCCTATCGCGATTTATGTTACTACGCATTTCTACGCGGGTTGCTTCCGTAGATCGTTCTTTCGTAATTTCGTGGACCCGAGAATGCGAATAAGTACAAGAGAAAATTCTAAGAAACATTTTAAATGCAATAAAAAATGATTTATTTTAACAATTTTCGAGCTTATTATTCCTCTTTAATTAATATTTATTTATCGTATCATTAGAAAAATTTTATTTTTTTAGAGCTTATTATTTATATTTTCTTGTATCCGATTCAATCCTAAATAAAAATATTATTTAGATCACAAATTTTTCAGGTATAAATTATATTAATTAACTGACTTGATTAGAAATTATATTAGTATTATAAAAATGTATGGAATGACAATTATCTGTTCCACATGCACAAGTGAGCTACAATACATGTATATGTTGAAGTTTTAATTGGATGGAGGACAATGAAAAATGCGGACTTTTTTCGAAGAGATAAAGATAATCTCAAATTTGCACAATGCGTTAAGAACATCACAATTTTCGAATAGTTCGGAAACATAGAATAGAATTAATAGTATGGTTGAGTAAGTTAACTTTTTTTTTAACTAAATTAAATTAAAGTTAACAGTCTTGAAAATTTAACTTAATTAAAATTAATCCATAATAAAATTAATTGAATTTAAAAAAGTTAAGTTAATAAAAAATGTAATTAAAAAGTTAAAAGTTGAATTTTATTTGAATGAACAACCAAAAAAAAGAGAAAAAGTTTTACTATTTTACATAATTTTTCGTATTTTTCCTTTCTTACAGCTTATTTATTTAATCTGGTTATTTTTATTCACAAGTAACGATTATAAAATTACTAAATTATATACTCATTAGCTTCTCGCATTGTATCTAAGGATTGACTTAAAAAAAATCAAATTAAAAATTAATAGTTACCAATAAAATAATTAAATTAAGTTAAAAAATTAAGAGACTAAAATGTAATTAAGTTAAGTTAAAATTAATTAACTTTTTAACGATCTATCCTGATTCATAGTCAAAGCCTTATTTAAGATTACCTTACAATCCTAACCCTGGTAAAAAAATTGATAGAGAATGCTATTGTTCGAAATCTCTTCGTGAATTTATTAATTTGAATTATCTTCTAGAAATCTTATATAAAATCTCATAGAATTCGATAAAATTTGATAAGATTTATCCAATCAATCTAATCTCGCGAAATTGATGATAGAAAACGATATAACTTTTATAAAAAATCAATTGATAGAAATCCTATCGTTCTCTATCAACTTTTTTTTTACCAGGGAAAATATTTTCTTGGAACCAATCAAACGATCGCATTAGCAGCTTAAAACATTATTTAAGACGGTCTTAAAATAATGGACTATGAATACCGATCTATGTGTTTGATTATACAAGAAGTTAGAAAATAGAAGACAGTAAAAGAAAGAAGTTTCAACGCGCCGATAGAAAGAGACGACTCAGTGAGAGAAGATGTATTGTGTTAACAGCAGCAAAGACGATACCAACGGATCGAAGGCCGTCGAGGCAAAGGGGGAAATTCATTCTACGTGGCGTAATATCTACATGCGTCATGCGGTGTGCTTTCTCTAGGAGTGAAAATTCTTAACTTTCTTCGACCATAGAAACATACCTATCGTCGCCGATGATGCTTGGCACCGCGCTCCCACAGCTTTTCACGACTCGTCGGTTTGTCTATTATTGACGCATCTTCTCCTCACTTCCCGGTATGTTACTGGCGCCAACGATTTCGCTTCGATCGACGTTCACAATACGTTATGTCACCCCTACGGGAGATTCCTCTTTTTCCTCTTTTCTAAGACCGACAATTTTCTAACTTCGTCAGCGTGGGAGTTTACAGTTGCATGCGAATTTATAACTTTGTAACGTGAACTTTTCGAGATTCACATTTTTTTCAGCATACATTTGAGTCTCTCTCTCTCTCTTTTTATAAATTATTTATATACTAAATAAGAAGACTTATCAAACGATATAATATCGTTAATACATTATATAATTTTGTCCCCACTCTTAAAAAAAAAATAAATCCTTCATGCCAGAAACTTAATAAACTTAATGCAAACAGAGGTCAAATTCGCCAAGTGATAAATTGGGAGAGATATTTCTTACAGGAAGAAATCGCGCGGTGTCGGTTATACCAAACGAAGAAGCAGAATCGTGATGCAGCTTCTTGCGCACGTATCGATTTTCCTGACCCCGGTGACCACGTACCCCTTCCGCCTTGGATACTTCCTGGAAAGTATATAATGCCCCGCTTCAGTCTATGGTTTACATCCGTCTATTTGCGAGGATCGGTACAACGCTATTATACAACACACTGTTTCTCACGATACTCTACGTATGATGGTCCATGCGATTGATAAACATTGCTCTCAGATTTATGAGTGAGCGATGCATTAAATCTGCAATTCATCGTTTACATTAGAAATTAACATGTACAGTGCCTGTCACGCATAGGCAAAATTGTATACGCGATTATTATTATATTATTGTCTTAAAAAAAAGATTTTTTTACTTGAAATCAAGTACTCTGATATAAAATCTAGTCTTCATTATCAATGATTATGTATATTCTATTGGAGCTATTTTGATTTGAAGATGGAGTTATTTTAATAATTAAGTCTTGAATCAATAGAATTTTATGGACATGAGATTAAATACGGAATAACCAATTTTAATATATTAAATATTAAATTTTAATATATTAAATATATTAATATATATATTTAATAAATGATATTAAAATATATATTTTGGGAAAAAACAAAATAAAATATTTAAATTCTATAGCGTTTAATGGATATTGTTCTCATGCACAATGAGAATTGCATTGAATTTATTTATATATACTTATATATTTTATAAT
Source organism: Atta colombica (assembly GCF_001594045.1). Lineage (NCBI taxonomy): Eukaryota > Metazoa > Arthropoda > Insecta > Hymenoptera > Formicidae > Atta > Atta colombica. Next base: position 1,554,664 of record NW_017259187.1, read on the forward strand.
AAGTAAAAAAATTAAGGAGCGAAAGAGTTAATTATTCGCTTGGAATAAATTATGATATGAGTGATAAATATGATGATAAATCGATGTCGATCGATTTCAGCGAGAATTCGGTGTTGTACATCAATTGCTTAATTTATTAAAGGACGAATCGTATTGTATCGGCGTTCTAGATTACATCAGCAAACGTGAGAATTACGCTATGATTACGCCGATTAATCCAGAGTAACAACATGAATTTCCGAGTCGTGATATATCTTCTTTATCTTTTTGTAATTCTAAAAGTTACACACATAAAGAATAAATTGAACCAAAATCATAAAGTTAATCTTACACTTATTATATGGTGGAATCGGACCTTAAAGAACAGGCATACGTCGATAAATATAAAAACTCTACATAATTAATATTACCCAGATGGTTACCCGTTTCTATAGATCAATATATATATTATTAATAATATTATTAATAATATTAAATCTCTCATACTCAAAAGAACGAGCATCGCATTTGATGTGATGCAATAATATATTTAATTTTTACGTAAATCATTCAAATTATAATCATTTTCATAACAGCTCTCTCTTCATATTTTTTTCTCAGTGTAAAAATTTCGCAAGCTATAGAGAGAGAAATATCTATCGTAAAATTATTTGGTATGTAGAGTTTTTTGATGTAATACAGTAATAAATAAGGACACGCGATTATAGACTTCTGAGAGATGCATGGGACGTTACATAATTGGTCTGTGTTGATTTAACCGAAAATTTACAAAGGTGATTCTACTTAATACCCAACGTGAGAAGAGCGCTCGATGGCGTTCAGATTCTGACGACAGTATTGGAAAGGAGAGAAAGTGTTAGATAAGGATAACTTGGCATTCGGACAAGTCTGTCTGCATAGAGCTTCTTCTCGCAGCATTACAATTATAATACGATTATCATCGCGAAAATATAAGACTAACAAATTGACTGAAATGATAAAGAGCATACGAAAGAAAAGATTTTAATGTCGCCTATGAATTATACTCAATATCGCGTCGCCTTTAATCCTAAAGCTTATAACACATTACTTTATATCTTTTTTTTTGTAATTTAAAAATTATGATTTATATAATATCCTAATGATTTAAGTCTATTACAATTTACTTCATATTTTAATTATTTTATGTTTAATTTATATATTTTTTTAGTATATTAATATATTTCATAATTTTTATTA
>NW_017259187.1:1555981-1565981 GCF_001594045.1 Atta colombica
TAAATAATCAAATAGAAAATAAGTAAGTACGATTGATCTAGATATGATAGGAGATAACGAAATTCGTGCATTTCGTGAAAGATGTAATGGATGAAAAGACGAGATGAGAAAAGAGCAAATGAAGAATGCTCGTTGCGCTCTTACTGAGCCGAGAGAATCAGCTGACAGTAAGAGCGAAGGGGCTTGTAATTAAGTCGCGTAAGGTCCGAGGTGAACGGGAAAATTTCGATCACACGCGATTTAACCGGATGTCTCGAGATATGCTACAGCGCTCGAAGGTAGAAAGGTCTTTCTTCCTGGGTCAGCGGATAGAAGAGACTTGTTCTTCGTTGAAGAGAAACATTTAACCCACGCGCAGAATGCATATATAAGGTATTTCATATATCTCAAGATGCATATAAATTTTTATTTATATGTATATATACACATAGAGTGATACACATACAAATAAAAATTTAGCTAGATACAGATCTGAAATAATTTTGTTGAATCATCAAATAATTAAGTATGCAGAAATCTCAAACATGAGATGAAATTCTTCTACTAAACAGATCTATGACGGTCGAAACTAGATTTTTCAATGTCTGAATAATTCAAAATAATAGCTCAAGTATCCTACAATTATTTTTATATAGTCATGATAAAATTATTTTTAAATCTATATCTAGCTAAATTTATAAGATACTTAAGGAATTCATTTTTTTTAAATTTCGTGAGCATGTATTTTTAAATAAAAAGGAAGAAATAAAAACATTTGGGACTTGTTCATAGAAACATTTGTTCTTTCATTTTTTTCAAGAACACACTCACGAAATTTTAAAACATACTTATAATGAATTATGACTTATCCTGTACATACATACATAAAATATTTTGGTAAAAATTTATATGTTGCGGAAAATGTTCAATCTCAACTCGGTCTAAGTTGCTTCGCATTAGGAAATTATCTAATAGGGCGGGAATATACGGTTTAAAGGGGTGTTTATAGTGTGTCGGAACATATTTCATCACGAATTCAATCGCTTATGAAACATTATTTTGCATGTAACTCATTTGCCGAGTGTCTTGCCAAGTGATTGTGTACAAGCAGCGTGTGCATCACAGACATATGAGAGAAATCATCACGCTCGATCACGACGATGAGAACTAATTCCCATTTCCACCAATGTAGATTAACTTTAATCTCGGTTCAACTAACTCTTCATCTTTTTTTACTCTTTACTCTTTTTACTCTTTAGAACTAAAAAAAAGCGAAGAGTAAGTTGAATCGAGATTAAAGTTAATCTATATTAGTGGAAAAGGGCATAAGAAGAAGAATTATTATTAAAACATATAATTTTCTTTTCACAATCATTTCGATGACATATTCCAACTTCATGAAACAATTCATGCTCAATATCAAAATTTTCTTCTAGGAATTTAGATTCTCGGTAATCATTGAATATTGTATACAAAATTCATGTGATGTTTTCATCGGTAAATATTTGCTAATGATATTACATTTATATAAACATCACCATATATCAAAATTAATCATTCGTCCAGAACGGTTAGTTCTGTCAAAACTAACAATTTCCAACAAAATAAACATTTTACGAACATGAATGATGAAATGTCATTATCAATATTTATTCTCCAAATCCTATCGAACTCATAAAGTTTTTAGAAAAACAGTATAGGATTTCGAGAATAAATATTGATGAATTTTGACATCGCCTTTTGAAAGGAGGCGACAACCTACCGAGAACATCTTTGTCAAGAATGCTTCTCTAACAAAATGTCGTCGTTCGGAATCGATGTTAAAATGCAGGCACATGACTATATACAACCAACGTGTGCACCACAGACATATGAGAGAAATCACCTCGCTCGGCCACGAGCAACAGGAGTGGGTAACAGAACTTGGAGAAAAAATACTCACGTATTACGACATCATAAGATACCTCGGTGAGGTACTCATTTTGTTGGGTACTATTACTTTTGGAAGACTTGAACTCAAACACTGCTGATGTATTCATTTCCTTGAGTAATCACTGGCTCATTATGAATATGAAAAAAAAGTATTTTTTATATTTCCCAAAACATACAGAAATTGGATTGAAAAATTGCATTTTCTATACAGAAATTTTAACTGTAATAAATAATATTCACAATACATTTAAGTATAAAGAACTGAAATCTTTTTTTAAATTTAAAGATAAAGAAATTGCTTCATACAATTCCTATAAATAAATAAAAATGCATTGGACTTAAAAAGGAATTATTTCAATGTTCGCGAATGTGATAATTTCTGAAAATCTGAATTTCTTTTTGAAATCTACAATATTTCGCGTTAACGAGTCCTCTCACGTCGCACTTTCAGCCGCGAAAACGAAGACGCTATGCAGCCCGCGGTATCGCGGCCAAATCGAGCGTTTTCCTATTTTGTTTTATCTTAATTTAACATGTCCCTCTTAGGAACGGTTTCTTGCAGCTTCTCGCTCGATTGCGTATCGCAATAAATATTGCGCAACCTTAACTTGTACTCCATACTCTCTGGACGCAACGCAAGGAAGAGGGGGTGTGACAAAAATTCTCCCCGTCGATTGTCAGACGTTCTCAACAAGAAAACTATTGGTTCCTACCGATGGTCTGTTATGTACGGTATTTATGTTCACGAAGCAGATCTGTTACGCAAAGTCGATTCTTCTACGCGCGGGACACGCTATTCACCATCATCTCGGGGAATCTCGGAGGATTTCACTGCCTTGTAGGCAACCCGTCGGTTTAGCGTTTTACCTCGAGGGACCGTAAAATTTACGAGGCCGTATCCTATCATTATCATTATATTCTAAGATACTTACGCATAATAGCTGGCACAAAGTTTCGTTACATACATACATACACGTGTTGCACAATTCTCGCGGAAAAGAAGGCACTATTCACGGTATTCCACATTCGCGACGAGCGTGACGTCTAATCTGCTCGTAATGTACATGACGCAAATTATGTTACGTTTACATTACGCACTGGAACGTTTCGCAGAAAAAGTTAAGACATCCGCTGGCCAATGATATTTCTTCGCCATGATATGAATTTCTGTACGTGTCGCGAGAATCCGTGTTATGAAAAGCATAAAAGCAGGATTTCATTATAAGACTCTTATTTCATTTAAGAGCATCTTTTAATTAATAAATTATAATTGCATTTAAAATTTTAACTAAACAATAAAAAGAATAAGTTGATCTTATTATCTATCTATTTAGCTTAGTTTGTTTTATAACATCTTCAAAAAATAAGAAATTCTGATACATAGAGGGACATGTTATATCTTGGAATGAACTAATTATTTCTTTAACAGTATAGTTTCTCTATTAAAAGAAATGGTTTTACATTTTTAATAGTATCTAGGAATATGAGACATGTGTTAAATTTAACTTTAACACAAATTTTCCATTTCATTTTCAGTGTAGTGAAAAAAAAAGGACGTATGTTTAAACAATGACAAATTCTGTCGACTACGATTCTTCATTTCAAGAGGGCTATGGTATTGCCGACTCTTTCCCGTGTGCTCATCCTCAGCCTCAATGGCTGTTGCAATCAGTGAATTCCGAATGATAGATAAAGATCTAGATCCGTTGAATTCATTCAGACAATTAGAAGGAGGAGAATGCGACACACAAAAGGAAGGAAGATTCCCGTCACTACTTCCTTGATCGGGAAAGTTTAATTCCTCCTCGACCAGGAAACGAAAAAGAAAACAAGAATCCGCGTCGAATCGAATATTCGGGTCAAATGGATTTCGAGGTCCCTTTCTTCCTCTCTTTCTCTTTCTCTGCAGCCAAGGAAGACTTTCAGTTTCACAATGAAGGCCAACGATAATTTTGTGACTCGTCATCTGCCATGAGCTCTAGATTCTCCGTCAAAAATCTGTTAGATAAAAGAAATGTCTACTTTTACTTATAATTTATCATTCCAGTTATATGTAAGAAGGAAATATTCTTGGAGAGAAATTCACAAGTGTGACTTTTGCGATCGAAATCTCTTTCACTTGGCCATTATTTTAAATCATTTTTCTTCTGCCTTTCTGTTTTTCAGTTAATTTAATTATTCTGCAAACTGTAGACAGAATTAATTTTAATAATTGTATTAATTAACAATTATATTTAACAATTATATTAATCGTAAATCAGTATTAACGATTATTAATCATCGATTATCGACAAATAAGATAAAATATTGAAATTTCACAACAAACAAAGTCTTTCTTGATTATTCTATTTTTGTTTGATTTATACAGCCATTAAAATTATAGGAGCCGAATGACACAGCATTTACATATATGTGTCGAGGCCACAAAAAGAGCAGAATCTACGTGGAAGAGAATCTACCTATATTAGTTTTATTATTATATCATTTTTTAATTGTAGTTTCATCGAAACTACAAACATTTTCTTCGTCTATATCTATACACGTTAATCAAAGAAGAAAAGAGAGGATTTTAAACGTGAGAGGACATAACATCACTCAAGGCTTTTCGTCGACCAATGGTCACACATCCGAATTGGGAAACTCGTTTCGCTCGTGATCTACTTTTTTTCTGTAGATCTGTTCGTAGCAAAAGCATCTTGTATCATTGCAATAGAAGTTGACACGTTGCAGAATTATACCTTTCATAATTTTCTTTGTGTCAAATGTGTATAATTAAAAAAAAATCTAGTTTCAGTTTACGGATCTCTCTCTCTCTCTCTCTCTCTCTCTCTCTCTCTCTCTCTCTCTCTCTTCTCCCTTCTCTCTTTGTGTTTCGCTCTTTTTTTTTCTTTTCTCTTTCTCGTCTTTTATGTAGTATGTATAAACGTGAAGTATTTCTGAGGAAGTTACAATCGAAATTTTTAAATTATTTTCTTTTCCTGCCTGTTTCTCGATCTCGCCAGATCGCGGAAGCAGCCAATTCCATTGTTTCAACCACCAGTGGCGGAAAGCATTCGGTTACCGCGAATTAAGTACTTAGTCAATCGCAAAACGTCCGCATCTCATTTGAAAAAAATGAGATAAACGTTTACACAAATTTCTACATACTATATATATAATAATAGAGAGAAGTCTCGTTCGAAATTTGGATATATATGGGTCATATCTCAAAATATTATTAAAAATTTTTATATATTGTTTCATTATTGCGTTTGAATATTAAGGTACAATTCTCTTACTTTTAAAAGCTATTTAAGTTTTTGTTAATCTTGATTCTTATGTAAATTAAAAATTGTTGACTTAAAACTGCAGAAAGATATAATCATTTTGCTGCGTAAAACTATAAGTCAAATTATTTGTTTTATTTTTGCAGTTGGTTTTAAGGTTAATATTAAAATTTTTAAAAATAATATTAATTGATATTGGCTTATTTTGATTGATTGTTTGATTGCTACTTTTAACTGAAATTGTATAGACAAAATTTTAACAAAAAGAACATTCTTAACAGATTCTTATCAATTCAATAATATTCAATATAAAAACAAGTTATAATAAATAAAATTAAAAAAGCAGATTCAGTTTATTATTTTAAATTCTTTTATAATTTTTTTTTACGAGAAAAGATTAATATTTTTATCAATAACAGTATTTAAAAAAAATTTTTTACGAAATAGAATTAGAGTAGCATTAAGTTTTGAAATTTTCATACATTATATGTACAAATTAGAATTGCATAATTCTCTCAAATGACACATTAATATAACGTAATCGAACAAAATTCAGTCAAACGTTTTTATGAATCCAACAAGCAGCTGTTAGATGTTCATGACATGCCAGTTACGCTTTCTATCCAAGGTGAGCCGAAAATCATACTTTTTAAACGCATGTGAACGCACACGCACGATAATGAGAGCTATGCTGAGCCAAAACTCAATTTTAATTTTTCTCGGATTTGAATAGGCTGGCGGGCAATATCAGTTATAATTATCGTTTTACAAATCCATTCGTACAAAGTAGAGATTCTCGCGATTCAGCCTGCCCTCAGCTCTCACTCACGTTTTTCGAAACGCGCTGCATTTAAATGTAATTTAACTACTATCCTACACAAGATCCATGCTTATTTATCATCTATCATATACTTATCATCTATCCTATTGTCTGTTTATCCGAATATATAGAGGAAAGGCTCCTATTATGAAACACTGTTTATTTTGGGTAAATGGTAGAAATCTATCTTGGGTAAATGGCAGAATTTTAAAAAATAATATTGGATTGTCCGGACAGTTCGTGCCGATGTTGAAAGAAAATTTTAATTTAATAAATGTATACTAAAATTTAAATTTTGATCGGCACGAACTTTTCGGACAACCCAATAGGTTATTTTGATAAGAATTTAATTTTAAGATAATGTTATGTAAAATTTAATTCAAATTTTTTTTTTTATAAATTAAAGAAATGTAAAAAATGAGCAAATCACAAAGTCAAAAAATTGTGCTTCTAGTATGAGATGAGAAATTGATAATAAAACGCAAAGTATCTGTATTACAATTAAAAAACTTTATTTAATATTTCTAAAATACAAACAAACATAGTGCGCCCGCAAAATGAGTAGGGTAGGTAGTCCAACAATGAACCAGTAGTACACTCACATGAATTGCTATTGCGATATTTTGTAAATGCGACGTTATCAGATTGTGCTATCATGCAGCGACTCGCATTTGAACCCTTCCTCGACTGGCAGAGCGCCAAAAACGGCTATGTAATGTCATATTTTTAAGAATTTTGAATTGCAAATTTTTTTCGTAAGTTTTACACATTTTTTATGTTTCTGTTGCTATACCTATTATTTTTTTCATTGTGCAATAGTTTTGTGTGCACATTTGACTTTATTATTCTGTAAACACCTTTTTCTGTTATATTATTTTACCATATTATTTAAGAGATTATCGTGGAAAAAGTTAGATGGTTTACAATGAATCATTTTGACGTAGTGAACAATGAACCATGGTATATTGTAGACCACATAATCTTTTTTACGATTACTTTCAAAATAATAATTCATTATAATATTCATTATAATTATACAGAATATGACCTCTTCCCCCACCTAAAACCTCAATAAAAATATACTCATTTATACTCATTTTCATTCAAAATGAAAGAAAAACGTGGTGAACGGCCTTGTGAATTCTCACCACCTTATAATTATCTAATTTATAAATGAATATTTTAAAATATAGCAAAACTAAAATAATCTCAACAATTCGCAGTACAAAACATGTAGTTTATTATTAAAAATAACATGGTTCATTGTGTACAAATCCCTTGTATATAATGAACCACTTCCCAATTTTTTAAATAATCGAATTGTGATTTTTTAAAGAATCTAAATTTAAACAATAACTTAAAAGTTATTGTTTACAGTATGTAGCCAATTAAATTCATAAACTGTATGCCAAAACTCAGATCTTCAATTCAATAAGTGAAAGAGATATAAGCCTCTGAAATTTACATGATTCATTGTTGGACCATTTACCCTATGCAATGCATTGTACCTAGGACTCTTCACATAACTGAAACCAAGCATCGCAAAAACAGGCACTCTTTATTCCGATTGTTCTTTTTATTATTGTACAATAACATTTATATTTCAGTAACGATTTTCACTATGACATAGAAGCATAAGTTATTTCATAATAGAAAAACCCTGAATATCTCATATTACGATTTCTACCCCTTATGATTTTACGATCATCACCTAACTTTTGTAATTAAGCAATTCAACATATCCCGTATGTTTTATTAATACGATCTTATTCTATCACCACATAATAAGAATTTGTTACCAAATATTTATTTATTAAATAATAAACAAGATTTAAAGGTTCATCTCGAAACTTGACAATATCCAAATTCTAAATTCTTTTTTTGTAACAACTACAGGCATAATCTAATAATAAATTTTCCATGGTTTTTAATAGGGCAATAAATTCATAGTGGAACCAATAGAGCGTTTATTAGTTTAGCGAAAACGCTGCTTTCTCATATTAAGCGCCTATCTCATAGGAAGCTTTCCTCTACAAATTATATGTCCGCATACAAAGAATGATTTTGCTGAAATATATAAAAATTTAGATAGATACAGATCTGAAAATAATTTTATTGAAAAAAATAATCAATAGGAAATTCAAGCATGATGAGCAATGCTGTAAAATTAAAACTTTTGCATTCAACTATACTCCACAATTATTTTAATAGTTCAGATCTATATTTAGCCAAATTTTTAAATACTTCAACAAAATTGTCATTTTCATCCATAAGATACAAAAAAACTACACTACTTTGAACAATATCTTTGAATATATCTAAATAATATTAATATTAACGTTTCCAAATTAAACTCACAATAATTAATCGACAATTTGTTTAGCTGTGAGAAAATTTTGGATTAAAGAAAGCAGTATTTTTGTGGACATCGACTTATATAGAAAGTTGCAGCCAGCTGTAGAAAATGGGCTAAAACTTGTATGACAAACATAATTTGAGGGTGATATAATATTTCATAATCTTTCTTTAAATATTCATGAAACGTACATTGTATTTTTCTTTCGTAAAATTCTTGTAATGTAAGGGCTATGCGATATTATTAAAAAGTTTGTCATTAACAATTTTATAAATGTGGCACTTGAAGCAATAAAATCAATAAATATATATTTTTTAAATAATAATAATGAAGTTACTATGAAGTCTTATTTTGTGATATTTTATTCATAACAATATATCATTCTTTATTAGGAATAAAGCAACATATAATATGCAACATATAATATGCAAAACACTTTTCATCTAAATTTATACAATAACATTGTGCAGCAACCAAAATTATTATGAACATCTCAAGTAAATGAGTATCAATAATAAAAATGATTTCGTTCAGAAACTGTCCTTTTTATCAACAAAATAACCATGATATAGCGTATAATATCGAAGCAATTAGATAAATTCTTGCCATCTTTGTGACATAACATGTTATATGGTCCATTTCTCACGTTCATTCGTCATTGAATCGATGCTACGTGTAGTCATGAGTGGACGCAACCAATCTGAATAGATGGATTTTAATAAAAGTATAGAGACAAATTTGAACAAACGCATACGGCTTTATATCGCAAAAAGAGATAAAAAATGATAGAAACGAAGAAAAAGAGAGAAAGAGGAAGAGAGATTTGTAGTAGGTGCGTTGCATCTCATAGGGCATAAGTCATAGATGATTAGTCGAGGCATCGAGTGGGGCTTCCATAGTAGGCCTATATAAAAAGGAACTTCAAGACATCCGCGGAGTTTCAGTCCTCAAATCAAGGAACAGCATTTATCATGAGGGCATTCATAGTGAGTAGTCTGTTCAGAATGATTTCTCCAATTTCTCGTTTCCTCCTTTTCTCATTTTCTTCTCGGTTCCTTCATCTTCTTCTCTCCTGTCGCTGTCTTTTTATTTGGATCCTCCTCTCTGTTTCTCTTCTCGCGAAAACAGAAAAAAGAAAAAAAGAAAAGAACTTAAATATCGAGATTCTCTCCCGGGTTTATGTAACGCTAACATGAAACGTTAAGTGCGATCGGTGACTGAAAGAAAGGGATTATACGTTCCACGTGCTCGTAAATCCGCCGTGCACTTCCGAAATACTTCTGAACCGTTTACTGTTTGCTCTCTAGATACGTTTATTGCAAAAATGAATAGAGGAATACCGAGAATCATTGTTCATTAAAAATAAAATTAGATGAACACTGACATTTATATTATATTTGAAGAAGAGGTACCTAATTTTTCTACAATTAAAAACGCATAGGAACTCTTTATATTAATGTATACAAATAAATAATGCATTTTTTGCACATGTACATTTCTTCTATATAAGAAATAGAGTTCGACTTTAAAGAATTCTACTTGATTTATTCACGGGCTACATTATTTATTAATTTTATAATAGCACATAATTTTAGCATAATAATTATACTAAATTGCAATGAAAGAAAAAAAGTGAAATACGAAAAA
>NW_017259187.1:1570981-1592437 GCF_001594045.1 Atta colombica
GTTTTCCGAAACGCGTGGCTTTAATTGCGATTTAACTACGTACGAAGGATCTATACTTACTTATTATTTATCGTACTTATTATTTGTTTATTCGAACATATATATGTATTATACGGCCGCATGAAAAGAAAAATTTTGCTGAAATTTATAAAAATTTAGATAGATACAGATCTGAAAATAATTTCGTTGAAAAAAATAATCATGTAGGAAATTCAAGCATGATGAGCAATGCTGTAAAATTAAAGCTTTTATATAACTTTTATATATGCTCCACAATTATTTTGATAGTTCATAAAATTATTTTCAGATCTGTATCTAGCCAAATTTTTAGGTACTTCAACAAAAATGTTATTTCTATCCATAAGATACGAAAAAACTACACTATTTCAAACAATATTTCTGAATAATATACCTGAATTATATCAATATTAACGTTCCCAAATTAAACTCACAATTAATTTAATTAGCTGTGAGAAAATTTTGGATTAAAGAAAGCGATATTTTTGTGGGGACATCGACTTATAGGAAATTGCAGCCAGCTGTAGGAAATAGACTAAAACTTGTACAACAAACTTGGCAAACATAATTTGCAGGTATAATATCTGCATTCATAATCTTTCTTTAAATATTCATGAAACGTACATTGTGTTTCCTTTCCGTAAAATTCTTGTAATGTAAGGACTAGGCGATATTATTAAAAAGTTTGTCATTAACAATTTTATAAATGTGGCACTTAAAGCAATAAAATCAATAAATATATATTTTTTAAATATAGTAATAATGAAGTTACTATGAAGTCTTATTTTGTGATATTTTATTCATAACAACATATCATTCTTTATTAGGAATAAAGCAATATATAGGCAAAATACTTTTTATCTACATTTATACAATAACATTGTGCAGCCAAAATTATTAAGAACGTCTCAAGTAAATGAGTAACAATAATAAAAATTATTTCGTTGAGAGACTGTCCTTTTTATCAACAAAATAACTCTTGTTATGATATAGCGATAATGTCGAAACAATTAAATAAATTCTTGCCATTTTTGGTATAATATATGGTCCATTTCTCACGTTTATTCGTCATTGAATTCACGCTACATGACACGTGTATATCATGAGTGGATGGAATCTGAATAGATGAATCTTAACTAAAGTACACAGTCAAATTTGAGCAAACGCATACGGCTCTATATCGCAAGAAGAGGTAAAAATTGGAAGAAAGGAAAAGAAAGAGAGAAAGAGGAAGAGAGATTTGTAGGTGCGTTGCATCTCATAGGGCATAAGTCATAGATGATTAATCGAGACAAGTGGGGCCTCCATGGTAGGCCTATATAAAATGAAGTTTCAAGACATCCGCAGAGCTTCAGTCTTCAAATCAAGGAACAGCATCTACCATGAGAGAATTCATGGTGAGTAATCTGTTCACGATGATTTCTCCAATTTCTCATTTCCTCCTCTCCTCCTTTTCTCACTTTCTTCTCGGTTCCTTCATCTTCTTTTTTCTTGTTTTCTTCTGTCTCACTTTTTATTCGTGTCCTTCTCTCTGTTTCTCTTCCCGCGAAAACAAAAAAGAGAAAAACAGGAAGAAAAGAACTTAAATGTCGAGATTCTCTCCCGGGTTTACGTAACGCTAACACCATGAAACGTTAAGTGCGGCCGGTGACTGAAAGAAAGAGATTATACGTTCCACATGCTCGTAAATCCATCGCCGTGCACTTCCGGAAACATTTCTGAACCACTGTTTGCTCTCTAGATAGTTTATTGCAAAAACGAATAGAGGAATACCGAGAATCATTGTTCATTAAAAATAAAATTAGATGAAACATTTATATTATATTTGAGGAAGAGATACCTAATTTTTCTACAATTAAAAACGCATCGAAACTCTTTATATTAATGTATACAAATAAATAATGTATTTATCGCACATGTACATTTCTTCTATATAGAAATACTTAGAGTTCGACTTTAAAGAATTCAACTTGATTTATTCACGAGTTACATTATTTATTAATTTTATAATAGCATAATTTTAGCATAATTATACTAAATTGTAATAAAAGAAAAAGGTGAAGTACTGAAAAGTATTCATAGAACATTGCGACTTTGTTCCACCAATGTAAATTAACTTTAATTTTGATTCAATTTACCTATTTCTATTTACCAATTTTATCTATTTCTAAAAATTAGAAAAAAGAAAATAGTAAATTAACTAAGATTAAAGTTGATCTTACATTAGTGAAACTGAGCTTAATTTTTAGAATCTTAATAAAATAAATGTCCTAATGTCCGGACATGTAATACCTATATGTCCGGATATTTACACAAAACTTTATATTTGTTCATATTATTATTAATTTCAAATGCTTTTTTAAATATAATATTATAATTTAATTATAATCTTTAAATATAATCTTTAAATTATAATATTGTAATACAAAGAGCATTTAAAAATAATATCTAGTAACAAATTTTGTGCATGTCCAATTACGGGAAACATTTATCTTAAATATATTAAAATATTTATAAAAGAAAAATAATATAATGAAGCTCAAATATTAAAGATCGAAATCTCAGTTTTAATACACATTTAATACATTTCTATATATGCAATACATTTCAATACGTACTTAAATACATCAGGAAAGTAAACTTGAATTGCAATTGTAGATCCTGATTCTCGCCGCGATGGCGATGGCGCGACCAGAAGCCGGATATTCCTATAGTCAACCAAGCAGTAGCTATGGCGCTCCTTCCGGTGGATATTCGCTCGCCGGTGGTGTTGGTGGTATTAGTAGTGGCATTTTAGTGGGGCCCAGCACAAGTTTCGCGCTCCAAGCGGTCCAAGTGGTCCATATATCGGCGGTCCCGATGGTGTCCTCGGCACATTCCCGGTGTTTTTCGGCAGAGATGGATCTGCTAGCATTAGCGGCAGTGTCGGCGCTGAAGGAGGTGTCAGCGGTAGTGTTAATGCGGCGACGGCAGGCGGATTTGCCTCTGCCAGGCAGATTGTTAGAGACGTCTATGTTTACGGACCATCTAAAGATCTTGAAGCAGTCGGCGGCGGCGCTGGCGGCACAGGCGGCGGTGTCAGTTTAAGTGCTCCAAGTGGTCCATATATCGGCGGTCCCGATAGTGTCCTCGGCACATCCAGCGGCCGTCCATCTCAGAAGCATTATAAGATCATCTTCATCAAGGTATCTACCCTACCAACTCCGACCGCTCCGGTGATCCCGGTGCAGCAACAAGATGAGCAGAAAACACTCATCTATGTTTTGGTCAAGAAACCCGAGGAAGCGCCCGAGATCAACCTGCCTACCATAACGCCCACTCAACCCAGCAAACCGGAAGTCTACTTTATCAAATACAAGACTCAGGTAAAGAAAAGAAACTTAAGCATAAGAAATGAGAAAAAGCGAAAATCCTAAACCGATCTAATTATTTAATTTTTTTTTTACATTGCAGAAGGAAGTCACTGGTGGCACCGGACCAAGTAGACCCAGCACGAGATACGGAATACCTGGTGAATCCGGGCCATACTAGTCAATTCGCTATCTCCATCGCGGCACTTCTGTCCTATCACTTTAACAATGACAGTAATACTTACCGCAGGCATATCACTGTTATGCGCGATCACCGAGAGAAGAAACGACGACAAAGTTGAAGATGGCGATAATAATGTTGAATACGATAACGACGATGACGACGATGATGATGATTATGATGATGATGATGATGATGATGATGATGATGATGATGATGATGATGATGATGATGATGATGATGATGATGATGATGATGATGATGATGATGATGATGATGATGATGATGTTTTTTTACGACGACTAGAGCAAAGAAGAGATGTTTTTTATTCTTATTTTTTACAAGAAAACGGTAGCGAAATAAAGCTCTTTTTATATATTTTTACATGAAATTATCTACGCTCAATTTATACCTTTCCAATTGATTTTGGAATCCGATTCCGTGGAATTTTTACATTTAAATTTGCCTAACGTCCGGTTCTACCAATTAAGTAATAGTAGTATCTAATAGTATTAGTAAATAATGCAGGTGATAGCCGCCTAGTGTGACCTAGATCTCTAGAGTTCTATTATTTCTCCCTGCTTGTTTCCAAAGTTAGGCGGTCAAGTCCAGCCCCGTACCGTGTACCAAGTTTATGAGATCGCCTATCTTTGTGCCATTTAAATCTTCGGATATTAAAAACATATGACCCCAGGATATATATCTCTTGCAGATGTAGAAGATGCATGGTGATCACGCTTTCCTCTCCACATAGCCAATAGTTTTTCTGACCAGTCTGATGTTGAATAAGTGTGCTCTGAGGAGCAAGTGTTCAGAAGACAGGCTTATGCCAGTTCTTAGTTTGTCTCTTTGCTGCCGGCTGTTTTATTCTACTCGGATTGGATTGTTTCGTTAATTTTTTGGCCTATCGGCAGCTCTTCGTTTCTCTCCAGGACTTTAAATGCTCCCGCTTCAACATTTCTTTGATCTTTCTTTAATCTAGCGTGAAGAGAACTTTGACGGTCTGCATTTCAGCCAGGTCCATTTCTGTCTCCAGCTTTGTTAGCCTATTCTCTCGTTGTCAGCTCAGCAAACGAGAATAAATTGAAATGGATTAAAATGGATTCAGATTTTCAGAAATAAAGATTTCAGAAATACAGATGAATGAATCCTTTTCAATTCTGAATACATTTTTATTCATCTATAGGAATTGCATAAAGCAAATGTCTGTGCCTTTTCAATCCTGAATGCATTTTTAATCATTTATAGGAATTGCATAGAGCATATCTCTACGCCTTTCAATCTAAAAATAATATTAGCATTTTCTGTACATCGTGAATACTACTCAGATGAATACAATTCAGAATTATGAATAGAAAATACAGTTTTTTTAATTCAGTTGATTTCAAAAATGAATCTCATAATTTCTGTGTAACGTGTATACTTTTATTTAATTCAATATTCTGAGTATGAAATGCTGTTTTTCAATCTAATAGAAAAAAAAGTTTTTATTTAAAAATGGACCATAAATGCTTCTTAAATTATTCAAAATTATAAGTAGGAAATTTTTCATTTTAATCCAACTAAGTCTAAAAAAGTTGTAACGTAAAAATAATTGAGCTATGTTCTTTCGTTTCTTTGATTAGTAAAATGAATAAGCGATATGAGCACTTGCAAACCAAGTCGAACACAGTTCAAATATTAGACTAACGGCGTGTAACGTCGTCCAAGCGAGATTAGATTATCCGACACTTACCCAATGTTGTTTCATAGGCTTGATTGCATCAACGTTATTTTGATTTTAAACAAGGCTTAAAACTGTCTCCGTCTTTTTTTCGGCTTTAAAATAGAGAGAGTTTTAAATTTTGCTTAAAGTCAAAATAACATTGGTGCAAGTGGCCATAGTAATATAAATTTTATTAAAAATAGTAATATAAATGTTTATTAAAAATCGATCATAACAAATAAAATAAAAAAAGCAGATACAGTTTATTATTTTAAATTCTTTTATAATTTTTTTTTTACGAGG
Source organism: Atta colombica (assembly GCF_001594045.1). Taxonomy (NCBI): domain Eukaryota; kingdom Metazoa; phylum Arthropoda; class Insecta; order Hymenoptera; family Formicidae; genus Atta; species Atta colombica. Next base: position 1,576,539 of record NW_017259187.1, read on the forward strand.
AAAAATTAATATTTTTGTCGATAACAATATTTAAAAAAATCTTTTACGAAATAGAATTAGAGTTTTGAGATTTTCATACACATCACGATATGAAAAGCACGTACAAATTAAAAATGTATAATTCTTTCAAATGTACAATATAACGTAATCGAACACATCAATACAACATAATCGAATAAAATTTATTCAGTCAAACATTTTATGGATCCAACAAGCAGTTGTAGATGTTATAACATGCAGGGGCGACGCTAGAATATTTAGTGCCCGCTCCCCCTTCCCCGGCATTTTAAATTATAACCCTACATGTAGGTTTCAAACCTACACTTATAAACTTACAGCTCTATACTAACGGACATTCTGAGAATTTTTTTTTTTTACAGGACGGTACCTGGGAAAAACAAGTGCTCGTAATTAATTGTAAGTATTTTCTTATTTTGATGTTTAAAACTTTTAAAGCTCGTCAGACTATGCGCAGGATTCACGATTCAAAAACAGTTATGCAAGATTTACACCGCTTCGAACATTTGACATGATGATACAATATCTAACAGAATAATTTATCTCCTGCGCACAAAAATGTCATTAAACATTGCATATTGTCTTTACACAGTGATTACTTCTTGTGTAAAATATTTGTTAAATATTTTTCAAAAAAACTAAATTAAATGTTTCAATTTGAAGAATTAAACAACAAAAAAAAATAAGAAAGTTACATCGATTATTCACCGACGCGTATATCTCTACTCGAATCTCATAAAACAATCATTAAAAAAAAAACGATAGATATTATGTAAAGGAAAAAAAAAGAAATATTTAGAAAAAAAATGCAAAAATCGAGAGTTATATGTCGATATACACATGATGACTAAAATTGAGATTTTTTTTTAAATTTTGGAATGCATAAAAGGGTCACGAATCATATCTATTTGCTTTATAATACTGAATAATTCACAATTTTTATGTATTTTGCAATTTATTGAAAAAATATTTCAATCTTATTTAGTACAATATAGGCGCCCCTAAAACATATGGCGTCCTCTCGCCGTACCGAACTCGCTTATCACGTTCCGCCGCTACTGGTGATGTGCCAGTTACGCTTTCTACAAGGTGTGCCGAAAATCACGCTTTATAAACGCATGCGAATGCACACGCACAATAATGAGTCTACACAGAGCCATAAAACACAATTTTAATTTTTCTCATGGATTTGAATAGGCGCGCGGACAATATCGGTTGTAATATCGGTTATCGTTCTACAAATCAGTTCGTTTCAAGTCAAAGTAGAGGCGATTCAGCCTGCCCTCAGCTCTCACTCACATTTTCCGAAACGCGTGACTGCATTTAAGTACTATTTAACTACGCAGGATCCATGTTTCCTTATTATTTATCGTACTTATTATTTGTTTATCCGAATGTATACGTATTATACGTTCGCATAGAAAGAATAATTTTGCTGAAATATATAAAAATTTAGATAGATACAGATCCGAAAATAATTTCGTTAAAAAAGTAATCATGTCGGAAATTCAAGCATGATGAGCAATGCTATAAAATTAAAGCTTTATATTATATTAATATAATATTACATTCTATTAATATTTATTACTTATATTCTATTAATTATACTCCACAATTATTTTGATAGTTCATAAAATTATTTTCAGATCTGTATCTAGCCAAATTTTTTAATATTTCAACATAACTGTTATTTCCATCCATAAAATTCGAAAAAACTACTTCAAACAACATTCTCTGAATAATATCTGAATAATATTAATATTAACGTTTCCAAGTTAAATAATTAATTATAAAGTTTCCAAGTTAAATAAGCACAATAATTAATCGACAATTTATTTAGCCGTGAGAAAATTTTGGATTAAAGAAAGCGGTATTTTCATGGACGGAGATCGACTTATATAGGAAGTTGCAGTCGGCTGTAGGAAATGGGTTGAAACTTGTATGGCAAACCGCAGCATAATTTGCGGGTGGTATAATACCTGCATTTATCTTTCTTTAAATATCCAAGAAATGTACATTGTGTTTTCTTTTCGTGAAATACTTGTAATGTAAGGATTATGCGATGTCATTAAAAAGTTCGTCATTAACAATTTTATAAATTTGAAGCAATAAAATCAATAAATATATATTTTTTAAATATAGTAATAATGAAGTCTCATTTTGTGATATTTTATCTATAACAATACATTATTCTTTATTAGGAATAAAATAACATATAATGTGCAAAATATTTTTTATCTAAATTTAGACTTTTTTAACGAAATTATTTTCGGATCTGTATCTATCTAAATTTTTATATATTTCAGCAAAATTATTCTTTCTATGCGAACGTATAATACGTATACATTCGGATAAACAAATAATAAGTACGATAAATAATAAGGAAACATGGATCCTGCGTAGTTAAATAGTACTTAAATGCAGTCACGCGTTTCGGAAAATGTGAGTGAGAGCTGAGGGCAGGCTGAATCGCCTCTACTTTGACTTGAAACGAACTGATTTGTAGAACGATAACCGATATTACAACCGATATTGTCCGCGCGCCTATTCAAATCCATGAGAAAAATTAAAATTGTGTTTTATGGCTCTGTGTAGACTCATTATTGTGCGTGTGCATTCGCATGCGTTTATATAATATTGTGCAACCATCAAAATTATTAAGAACATTTTGAGTAACTGAGTAACAATAATAAAAATCATTTCTTTGAGAGATTATTCTTTTTATCAACAAAATAACTATCTTATAATATCCCATATAATATCGAAGCAATTAGATAAATTCTTGCCATTTTTGTGACATAACATGTCGTATGGTCCATTTTTCACGTTCATTTGTCATTGAATCCACACTACGTGACACGTGTGTCATGAGTGGATGCAACCTATCTGAATAGATGAATTTTAACTAAAGTACAGAGACAAATTTGAGCAAACGCAAACGGCTCTATATCGCAAGAAGAGGTAAGAATTGGAAGAAAGGAAGAGAAAGAGAGAAAGAGGGAGAGAGATTTGTAATAGCTCCGTCGCATCTCATAGGTGATGGGTCGGGGCATCGAGTGGGGCCCCCATGCTGGCCTGTATAAAAGGGGGCTTCAAGACATCTGCAGAGCATCAGTCCTCAAATCAAGGAACAGCAGTTACCATGAGGGCATTCATGGTGAGTAGCCCGTCCACGATGAGTTACCCAATTTCTCGTTTCCTTCTCTCGTCTTTTCTTCACTCTCTTCTCAGTTCCTTCATTTTCTTCTTTCCTGTCTTTTTATTCGGGTTCCCCCTTTCTGTTTCTTTTCTCGCGTATACGAGATCTTTCTCGGAGGATGATAAGATCGTAAGAGAAACGAGGAGAATTCGTGATCAAGATCGAGATCGAAATCGGGATCGAAGGTTTCATCCGAGAGCGGGAGGCGGGAGAATGCGGGAGAAAGTAAAAGAGAGGGGAGGGTGCACAGGGAATATTGTGTGCGGTGTCAATGTACTCCATGATAGTGACTAACCCGAGAACCGGTTCAGTGATTGTGCCACTTCTCTAATTCCATTTGCGCGAAAACAGAAAAGAGAAAAACAGGAAGAAGAGAATTTAAATGTCGGGATTCTCTCCTGGGTTTATGTAACGCTAATACCGTGAAACGTTAAGCGCGGCCGGTGACTAAAAGAAAGGGACTATACGTTCCACGTGCTCGTAAATCCATCGCCGTGCACTTCCGAAATACTTCTGAACCGTTTACTGCTTGCTTTCTAGATACGTTTATTGCAAAAAACGAATAGAGAAATACTGGGAATGTTTATTAAAAATAAAATTAGATGAAATATTTATGTTATCTTTGAGGAAGAGGTACCTAATTTTTCTTCAATTAAAAACGCATGGGAACTCTTTATATTAATGTATACAAATAAATAATGCATTTTTTCACATATGTACATTTGTTCTATGTAAGAAATACTTAGAATTCAATTTTACAGAATTCAACCTGCTTTATTTACGAGCTACATTATAATTTTATATTAGCACATAATTTTAGCACAATAATTATACTGAATTGCAATGAAAAAAAAGTGATGTATCGAAAAGTATAGAATAAGTTTAGAATATTATGATCCTGTTCCATTAATATAAATTAATCTTATTTTTGGTTCAATTTATTATTTATCTACTTCTAAAAATTAGAAAGAAATAGTAAATTAAACTGAGATTAAAGTTAATCTTACATTAGTGGAACTAAACTTAATTTTAGGACTCTATTCTGCAATTTTTAATGACTGCAACGATATCATTACATTATCATTGCGCAGATTTCGTATACAGTAAAAAGCTGCGCAACGACAATGTAATGATATCGTTAGAGTCATTAAGAATTGCAAAATAGGACTCATAGAATCATGATAAGATAAACGTCTTAAAGACCGGACATGTAATTATTATATGTTCGGATATTTTCACGAAATTTTATATTTGTTTATATTATTATTAATCTCAAATGCTTTCTTAAATATAATATTATAATTTAATTGTAATCTTTAAATACCGTTAAATTATAATATTATAATAAAAAGAGCATTTAAAATTAATATCTAATAATAAATTTTGTGAATGTCCGGTTATGGGGATGTTTTTCTTAAACATAATAAAATATTTATAAAAGAGAAAAATAATAAAACAAAGCTCAAATATCAAAATTGCAATCTCGTTTTCAATATTTCAACACAGGAAATTAAAATTGAATTGCAATTGTAGATCCTGGCGCTCGCCGCGACGGCGATGGCGCGGCCGGAAGCCGGATACTCCTATAGCCAGCCAAGCAGTAGTTACGGCGCTCCTGCTGGTGCATTTGCGATCGGCGGTGGTGTTGGTGGTATTAGTGGCATCGGTGGTTTCGGCGGCGGAGGCGGTGCTTTCAGTGGTGCAGGTATCGCCGGTGGCACCGGAGGTACCGAAGGTATTCTCGGCGTTCCCTCGTTCGTCGGCGGAGGTGGCGGAGGTGGAATTACTAGCATTGCCGGCGGTGTCGGCGGTGCAGATGGTATCTCTGGTGCATTCGGTGGCGGCGGCGGCGGTGGATTCGGAGGTGGCTCGCTCATTCAAAAACACATCTACGTTCATGTACCGCCTCCAGAGGCTCCTGAGGCAAGACCGGTCAGGCCCATAAGCGGGGGATATCAGGCACAAAAGCACTATAAGATTATCTTCATCAAGGCACCTACCCCACCAACCCCGACCGCTCCAGTGATTCCGGTGCAGCAGCAGGATGAACAGAAAACGCTCATCTACGTTTTGGTCAAGAAACCGGAAGAAGCGCCCGAGATCAACCTGCCCACCATCACACCCACTCAGCCCAGCAAACCGGAAGTCTACTTTATCAAATATAAAACTCAGGTAAAGGAAAGAAATTTAAGCATAAGAAATAAGAAAAAGTGAAAATCCTAAATATATCGATCTAATTACTTAATCTTTTTTTTCTTTACATTGCAGAAGGAAGTTACCGGTGGTGGTGGAGGTGGTGGCATCGGCATCGGCGGTCACGGAATTGGTGGCGGTGTCGGTGGTGGTGTCGGTGGCGGTGTCGGTGGCGGTGTCGGTGGCGGTGTCGGTGGCGGTATCGGTGGCACCGGACCAAGTGGACCCAGCACGAGTTACGGGGCACCCGGTGGATCCGGGCCATACTAGTCAATTCACCGCTACCCCCGTCGCGGCCCCTTCGTCCTATCCTCCTGTTTATCAACACACACGCACACACCGCTCACATACCTCTAACATGATCAGCGACGATAATACTTATCGTATTGACGTATCGCTGTATTATATGCGCGATCGCCGAGAGAAGAAGACGACAACGATGACAAAGTTGAAGACGGCGATAATGATGACGATGCTAAATACGATAACGACGACAACGACGACGATGATGATGATGATGATGATGATGATGATGATGATGATGATGGCAATGATGAGAAGAACGATGATATCGATTTTAACGACGACTACCACGATAATGATAACAACGACGACGACAAAGATGATGATGATGATGATGATGATGATGATGATGATGATGATGATGATGATGATGATGATGATGATGATGATGGTGATGTTTACGACGACTAGAGCGAAGAGATGTTTTTTATACTTTTTATTTTTTGCAAGAAAACGGTGGCGAAATAAAGCTTTTTTATGTATTTTTACATAAAACTATCTACACTTGTCAACTTATTGTATACCTTTCCAATTCGAATAGATTCTGAAGTCCAAATTCGTGGAATTTTCACATTTAAATTTACCCAGCTCTACTAATATAGATTAATCTTGGTTTAATTTATTTTTTGTCTTGTTCTATGTAAAAAATAAATTTTAAGCCGAGATTAAAAGATCTACATTGATAAAAATATTAATTTTTGTCAATGTAAATTAACTTTATTCTTGGTAATCCTTCACTCTTTTTTAATTTTCTAATTCTCAGTATTAGAACAATTGTTTATTGTATTTACTTATAAGTATAAGAATTAAATTATATTCTTTCAAAAAGTTCCTTCGTCAATTTTCCAAATTACAAAGTAAACTCCGTTTTTCAAACAAAGTAAATTCACACAGATTAAAAAAATAATCGAGCATGCGCGCACGATTCTTTTTCTCCTTGTAGAAATTCGCAACGCCATTTTTACGGACGATTAATCTCACGTCAATCAGTACGTGTCAACGCGGCATTTTAATCCCGATTATACTCGAGCTATACATCGCTTTACGATCGCATAAATAATTGACGTATTTGTGGTATTGCGATATTTTGCGTACGACAGTATTAACTGACATTTTACAGAACGCTTGTTGTTGAACGTTGAAAAGGGGATGAAAGGGGGGACTCCAGCTTGATCTCGGTTTCGTCGGACAGGTAAGCCATAGGGTTAATTCCCTGTGGCGACGATTTCCTTTCTCAGTGCGTTTCCGCATGAGAATCCGCTGAGTATTACGCGATAGCAACAACAATTCTCTCGTCAATTCTCGCCACGAAAAAGAGAGAAGGGAATGCAGGTTGATGGATAGAAAGGGGGAGGAGAAGGCGAGGAAGCCGCGTTTATCTCTTTCCAAAAAGGTAGTGCATCTCTCGCGAGCGGAGAAACTTTCACTGCTCTTAAACAACCGCTAATCAAGAGACGAGAACGATGCTCGTCGCCAGATTTCGTTCAACCATTTCCCTTACTTTTGTCTCTCTTTTTCTTTTTTTCTCTTTCTCTTTTTCTCTCAAAGAGCGCTTCGCGAAGAAGACTCGCGAGTTACGATGAGATCCGATGGAACAAAGTAGCGCAGGAGGATTTCCCACGATGACTAGACGAAATAATGCTTGTGCGTTTCTTAGGCAATGCGCATGAGAAATGCATAGGACACGCGCGAAATTTGCACGTGTGTTTCTATAACGTATTTATAGGATGCGAGACAACTAGTAGTTCAATTATTAAGGCGGCATAATTTCCCGTGAAATTAAGATCTGTTCGCAAACGATGGCATTTGATCAATTCGCTTGTGAATTAACGAAATCTACCCACATTAGTAAACATTAAGGCATCTTAAAGAAATCTTTAATTAAGACAACTTAAAATTCTCTCAGACGTCCAAAATTTTTTACTCAACTGTGTTTAAATGTAAACATAAGACGTCCTAAAAACGTTATATATTCCAAATGAATATAATTATAATACAGGCGATTGAGAGCAGACTTGTGAGCGCAGTTATTCGAGCGTCATATGTAAATTGTATTTCTTAAACCTTATATGTATACAATATCGAATATTTCGGCTCCGTTTAGCGATTCAAGTTAGTTTCAACATTCGTATTTATTATCATGTCCAAAACTGCAGCATAGAAAGCCTCTTTAATTTCATTATTGGGAAGCCTCTTTGTCAATTAGTAGCAGCTAAATGATCACTGCTGCAATCTTCGAATCACACGTAAAGTTAAGTATATTAAAGAAGAAAAATATAGATTGAGACGAATTGTTAAGAGAACTTGCGCTTACAGAATATAACTTTGAAATGACAATTACAGCATCAGCTTGAAGCATTGTCGAATAACAAACCAGGTTTAGACAACTGCTAAATTGTTCTTCGAAATATTTTTCAAGAATAAAAAAATTAAAATAATATCATATTAAATCATGACAAATAAATTCGATCAATAATCGATCAATATAACGTCAAAATTGACATTATTTGACTTTCTTTTCCTTCTTGACTTCAGACATGCATGTTTATTGCAGAGTACATCTATAGATACATATATTGTACATAATATTCTTTCTATCTTTCATATGATGAAATTAAATTGGGCGTTACGTGGCGATACAGCTGAATGTAACGTATGAAGTTGATGACTTTGCAAAACACATTTATGTAATATATCTCTTTATATTTGCCTAAATTTTTTTAACGCTACTTATCAAAAGCTCCTAAGACTTACATATGTTATAATATCTAATATTTAACAATAATAACAATAAGGGAAAATCGGAGTAATATTAATTTTCTTTAATGAAGAAAGAATTTTGTATCACTTTCATTTTATTTATTTGTTTATTTATTTATTTAATTTATTTATTTAATTTATATCTTAAAAAAAAAGGAAATGCAAACTACAGAAAAGGGAGATGGGAAGAGAGTTGGATGTCTCGATGTTTCACAAAGGATTAAAAGATAATGCCATAATAGCCGAAAGGAGAGAAAATAGCGTCTTGGCTATCGTTTACCAAGCGACAGACATGCGTGATGAAAAGCCTATACACGTCGCACGCATCAACAGCACCGAACAGCTGGCTGCTGCTTGAAATTGCCCCGGAGGGAAAGATGAGACGATGAGCGAAAGCGAGGCTCTCTTGCTCATTGACACGAGAATTTAACAGGAGAGAAGCTGAGAAAACGAATAAAAAGGAAGCTCACTAACATGTAGCGCGACAGTCTATATGTGTGCTTTCTCTCTCTCTCTCTCTCTCTCCCTCTCTCTTTCTCTCTTTCTCTCTCTCTTTCTCTTTTTCTCCTGAGGCTCTCACGTGCACGCGTGACGCGAGATGAGAACAGACGATTCAAATCGCTTTGACTTATTCACGAAGCGACGCGCGAGGTTGTGAGTTCTAGTTGCTTTGTTTTTCCGCGTTGCGTCGTGTGTGAATGAACCGAAGCAGAATCTCCAAAAAAAACTTACAAGATACAGAGGACTCTTCACGAATTTTGATCTCCCTCAGTATGCTGAATCTACATCGAAAATAAATTATGCCATATTTTATTGAATGGGCTTAGTAAATAATATTGTCCTCTCCCCTTAGTTGATCACACACAATTCTTAAAAAAGAAGCTTATAACTTTTGTAGATATAATATCGATTTCATATAATTTTTAATATACTAATAGGTTTATCAAAAAAATGCAACTCAAATAACTTTCTCAGATACGACGAAACATTTTAAGGACGCAACGAAAAAATGTTGGCGTAATTTTGAAAAAAAATGGCGAAGAAACTTTGTATGCGAAATAAGATCGAATATGCTTGCGAGTAAAACAGGATAAGAGGTTGAGCACAGCGAAGAAGTCGGGGGGGATAAATTAGGGAAGATCACCGGGAAGTCATGACGGCATTTTATAGTAGCCAGAAGGCAACTTTCACGGGAACATCGCTTCTTTTTTTTTCTATCTGAACGAAGGAGAGAGAAGGCTGACACGCAGAGGCAGGGAGGAGAAAAAACACTTTCGAAAGGTTGGAGCCGGCCTCCTTCAAAAATCGGACAACTCCGATTCGAGGCCATTATTCGAACATTGCGTCTTTCAATCATGATATCATGCTTTCCTCTTTGTCCTAGTGATATGACAAATAGGTAGATCTATGCATTATTTATAGAGTTACAAATTTATTTATATACTTATAAAGGATAAAAAGAGGATTAAAAAGAGGTCGATTTCTACTCAAAAAAGTGTAAATAAAAGAAATAATGTTTTTTTATAGCTTTTGATCTCCTGGATACAATAAAATTAAAAAGTTATTCCATATATGTATATGTACGGAACTGCGTCGTCACATAACAGAATTTTTTAGCTATATATTCTATTCAAGTTCCATTTTCAGGATTCTTCATAATTAAAGTGGGAATATATGATGATATTTTTACAAAATTTTTAAATTAATAAGTTGATGGTGAAAAATGTTAATAAAAATTGTAAACAGATGGAAAATGATTTATTTATACGAAAAAAATTAAATTAAAAATAATTCATCCAGAGAACAATTTAAGATTTTTTTAAATTAGTCTCTTGCATTTTTTTGTACAACTAATGATTTCGACGATATAATAATTTGAATGTTCGCATAAACAACGTTTTTTTTTATGAATTTCTGCAACTTACAACAGTGAAAAACTTTAAAAAAAATTTCAAATTTTTTTCACGAAACACGTGTCTCATATTTTTATCTGTAGAATATGTTAGTAAATTTTTAAAAAATCAAAAATGACAATGTTTCAAAGATACTCGCTGGAATGTCTCATATGCTTTCACAACTTTACTAATTTCACATATAGGAATATAAACGAATCTAGTATGATGCACGTGACAAACTCGCTTAATTAAGCTTTTTTACCCTGTATTACTCTTGTGTCGTCATCAAATTACAGATTAAGGAGCACTGATGTAATTTGTTTTAAGAGTAGTACTATATGTTATTAAATATATTCTTTCGTTTAAATCGCATCGATCTTATAGAAATTAGAAATGAATTGCACTTAATTTCTAACAAGAGATCGATAATCGAGCGATAATAACGCGTGATGGAGCGTGAAATCACGGCGTTTACACGAGGCGTTTACATGAGGCATTTACGCTAACGCGTTACATTTGAACAATGATGTGTTTAATATCATTTCACTATTATTATATTTAGATAGTTTGCAACCTCAATTGAGGAATTAGTTATATTATAATGCCAATGCATTCGTGATTAATTATTCATGAAAAATCTTCTACGAGTAACTCTCATTGTGCTCTATATATGAGTGTCGATCAAAAGTAAAGGATTCGTAACTGTTATATTGATAAAAATTATCGTTAACAACGACACGGAAAAAATAAATTTCTAAAGTATCTAAAAATTTGAATACATGCAGATATAAAAATAAATTTTATTAAACCATCAAAAATAATTATGTATGATTATATATGATGCTCCAACTGGTTGCTAAAACGTCATCAAAACTTTTTACGATATTGTTTATTATGCTTGAGTACCCTACATAATTTTGACTCAACAAAAATATTTTCAGATTTGTAGCTAAATTTTTAAATGCTTCAACAAAATCATTTTTCCTATGTAATATTTGAATAATTAAAATACGATATAACACAGGATAATTATTGCAAATTATATAAGTTTTACATGCTCTGTAAATCAATAAAAAATAAATATTGTGATAAGAGATATCATATATCATGTAATAAAAGAATTTTTATTATTTATTAACTATTTATTAATTATTAATAATTAACTAGATACTTTTTAGTTAATTAACAACTAAAATAGTTCAAAAATAGTTTAAAAATTGTTACATAGCATCGTAAATCTTTTTATTAGATTTTTTTACTTTTATACTTCTATAGTAAATTTAATGGACCGAAATCTATGCGAAAGGATTCTGAACCGAAAGAATTTGATTTTATATCTACTATAATTTATCTATACTATAAATTATATCTAATATAATTTTATTTCCAATTATAATAATAATATTATACTTTATATCGTTATCAGTGGGAAATATTATACTTGAGAAATATTATACTTTGTACGAAAAATAGATTTAAACAATTTAATGAATGTATTTATATACGGAAGAAATTTTAATTACGCGAGAGATTTCTTTCCGCGGAATCTCATCCCACGGGTATAAGAATGAATGGCGTGATTGGCGTGCAACTAATTTATTAGAACATCAGAGATACATTCGTCGGGGTCGAGGGATAACTTTCACTGTTCTGAGTTTCCCGATACTGTTCCATCGCGTAATTTCGTCTTTGCGGAAACGATGAATTGAAGATCTCTTCACGAAATTTCTCTTAATAATACTATTATCTGCGTGAGATTAGCAATTGGCATTAAGGATATTCAGCGAGATCGAAATTTACATTACCTACATTGAGAAAAATGTCAGGTTGAAAATGGATGAATCAGAAGATTCTAATATTAATCAGAATTTTAATAATTTCAATTACAATTTAGTAGATTTAATCAGAAAATTCAGATTCATCCATTTTCAATTAAAATTAATTCAATTAACCAATCATTTTTTTCAGTATATCCACAGTCATCAAGATTTAAAAAATTTCTAAACTTTTTCATTTACTATGACTCACAATCACTCTGATTCATAATCAATTCTTAATATATTTGAAACTGTTTTGAAGTGTTATGGATAGTCTTAAAATGTTATGGATTAATCAGAAGTCATATTAGCATCTTAAGACAGTCCTGAAATAAGAACGGCTTATGAATACCGGTTTCAATCACTCTCACAAATTTTTTTGCGCTCACGCGCGATCGTCAGTCTTGATAAATAATCTGAATTATTATATCCCTCGCGGCGTCTCTGCTGCAACAGCTAATAAGCGGCTGTCGATCTCGGTTAATCAAGATCCACGTATGTTCGAGATTCCAGTGGAAGTCTTCGGGTCGCTTCCTTCTTCATGAGGAATGTAAGAAAAGCGGAATTGCTAATCGTGCTTTATGCGTGTCATTACGAGGGTAATATTCTCCAGATTAGTTGGAGGTATCAAAATAAAAAAAAATCTTTGTATGGGGGAAACCGTGGCTTTTTCCCGTGTGCATTCCTTGCGTAAGACTAGAGCACTGTTTAACGCCAAGTTTTATGTGTCGAGCGAGTGTCGTCGTGGATACGATATTATTGCTCGTGGATCGTGCTGTCAAGACGAGAGCACGTTAAGATCACGATTTGCGAGCGAACGCTATACAATCCTTCCGAATATGATGGACCGTGATGACACGAGCTGGTGAAAGGTGCCGAGAAATTAGTACGTACATGGCACGGTACCGTACATTCATCCATGTTTTCGTATTCACCAGATGCGACGTTAAGATGGAATCGTAGGAGATGTATAACTTTAGTAACGTGTGTGAATTATCGCGATTACATTGATTGATCGCACATTGAAATATGTTACATCAGCCTGACAAAGGCATTTTAGACAGGAAGATATATACTGACAGACATATTTTATGTATTTCTTGTATATATGGTTATCACGTACAATCGGTTAAATTGGGCAAAATATATTAATAATTTGTGAATAATTCTGTTTTTTATTTTTAATTTCCGTCTTGTTTCTTTCTTCGTAAAACTTTTAGAGAGTTTCTCATTCTGAAGAGTCTCATTCTTAATCTCTCATTCTTAAAGATTAAAAATTCTTTTTCAAGACTGGCTCAATTTTTACTCTTTAGAGTGAGATTCCACTTTAAAGAATTAAATATATCCTATATATCAGTATAAAAATATTATATTTTTTTCTCGATAAAACAAAGTATATCCTTTTATGATATAGTAAATTAATTTAATTGTTACACTGTGAATTTAATCTTTGAAATGTAATTTCAATCGAAATCTAATTTCTAATCGATCTGATCATCACTGTCACGACGAATCATAATGATCATAATGAAAAATGATGGTAATTAAGATAGTGCCGCGCTGTTATGACAAAGTGATCATCTGTGAGTAGCATAATCACGTAATAACAAATAGCCAACTGTTGCATCACGCACACGCTAAAGTATAACTCACCCAGGAAAAACCATTCGCTTTTCTTAATTTGATTTTCACTCGATATTTCATTAATTGATTGCGAGCTTCGAAATAATTCGGTTTCATAACCATTTTGCAGACCAGAGTTGCGTTACGAAATATTGCGAGAGATAATGAACGCCAAAGTAGTGCACACGAGGTTCGCTAGTGTGACAGAGATACTTACATTCCCGCTTTCTCATACAGGTCTCTAATCTAGCTTCGTAATCTAACAAACCTTAATGTAACTTTGGCGTAATCTGCTAGACTCCGGTGTACTCTTCTTTGCTAGCTCCTCGCTCTATTTTTAATCATTTAGATGGCTAATTCTATTATACATATCTATTATACTGATTACGTATTATATATATTATTATGTGTTACTTTATTATAAATGTTATATCCTTCATTCATTCTTTTTATAAATAAAAATTTAAAAATTAAATAAGAAATTAAATAATTGACAAAAAGGCAAATAAGAATACGGCACGGTACTTAGTGCGTAAACATCCGAAGAGTTTAGATGTATAAGTAAATTATATTTAAATTGTTATTACAAATTTATATATTTTGCTCGCATTTAAATCACCTAAAAATATTAAATTTGTACGCCGTTAATAGTATAATAAATGTTAAAATTATGGTATAATCAAATTTATTTTATATTTAGTTCAAAAATTTAGTATTTTTTCTTTTCGCTTTTTATTATTAGAATCAGAATTATGAACTAATGTATTGGGCTTATAATCTGTTGATTTATGCTGTGTTCTGACAAGATGATCTAAATCAACAACAACGATGATTCAGGATAAATTTTCCTTTTATACTTTATAACGAGCATGTCTATTCATTACGACACAGAATAAAAGGAAAGTTTATCCTGAATCATCATCGTTGTTGATTCTGATTATCCCATCAGAATATATAGAATATATCAACAATAAGAAAAGATATCAACGATATGACCGCCGAGATATTTAAAATTACAAATGAGTTTATCGTGTTTCCCATGTTCTGTTTTGTTCACATTCTATTTGCTTTTTAAGTTATGAACATCTCGTTAATTCTTTCTTTAATTTTCTGATAGACATCATAGCCGCCTCTCTAAAGTCTTATCTTTCGCGTGTATCTCCATCATGTTCGCATAGCACACTCATCTATCCTGTCAACTATCATTATCATCTCGTACATAAAATAAACTATTATTATTATTAAATTATTGTTATTATTATTACTTTTAAATTTTAAAAACGAAATTTTTTTCATTGGCAAGTTATTGCTTCTGGAATAATTTATTTTGATGGAAAGAGGGAAACTCTTCTCAAAGAAGGAAACAATTTACTAATAATGAGCGTCTAATAATAGAGAATCTCGCAGAAAAATAACGACGAAATTCAGTGTTATTCGCAAATATTCCTTCATACAGATATTACATCACGGCTGCCTAAGTAGGTGACCAACGAGGACGAATCCGCGATGAGGGCTGCAGGCTAGTACGGGGAACGCAGGACGAGGCGAGTCGACGAGACGAAGATGCTACCGGGTGAAAGCATGGGTCAGCGTAAAGGCCAGGTACCGCATATCTAACCCGATACATACAACCCGCACATATCTCTAACTCGCGCAATTACACGCGCGCGAGTTAAGTTCAGTTCAGTTCGGCTGAAAGAAGAGCTATTTCCTTCTTGCTTTCCTCTTCTATGATGCGAACTCGCGCGCGCGCGATGTATTGCCACATTCGCATGCGAATAATGTGTGGCACGGAACGGTATCTATGTACACATTAGGAATTATGCATTGCGATTTTGCGGTAGATAATACGTGGACGTTTCATGAATGTATTGTTTCGTCGCATCTCTGTCGCAACGATGCAGGATTTTATTTCGCCGACTTGTATCCCGAATTTTAATTTTATGCCGAGTATAATAAAGAAATTTCATTAGAATTGTATCAAATACAAATAATATATTTTGTCAAATATAAGAAAGAATAGAATAAATATAGAATAAATGGTAATATTAAATATATTAGATATGTTTAAATATTAATATGTTTATATAT
>NW_017259187.1:1592489-1597026 GCF_001594045.1 Atta colombica
TATATATATATATATATGACACCTTAGGAATACATAATTAATGATTCATTACATTACACTGTTCAACTTGGAAAAAGTATCCAAAAATATTAAAATCATCAAAATGTCATTAATTTATGAGATTTATTATTAATTTTTTATTAATTTATGCTTTATATTTTATTTTGACATGATAAAATATGAAATGTCTTGTAAAATATATTTTACTTTTTAATTATCTTGTCTTTAGGCAACATAAGTTTAGATGAATACATATGAAATATAATTATAATCTTGTACTAATATATAGATATATAGATATATACTGGTACAAGATTATAATTTATATTTCATAAAAACACAAAATAAACAAAATTAAATATTTTACGAGACGATTTCATATTTTATTATGTCAAAATAAAATATAAGGTATCTCATAAACTATTGATGCTACTGTTTTGACAATTTTAATATTTTCGGGTGCTTTCTCCAAGATGACACAGTGTAACACAGTGAATCGTTATGTATTCCTAAGTTGTTTGCTAATGTTAAACAAAGATGAAATGATTCACTGCGTGTAGCACTCGCTGTGTCATTATTATACGTGTTTCTATCTGGAAAGCACCTTTTACAGAATATCTGAGAAATTGATTATATGTACAAAAATCTTTATTTAAATATAAATATATCTAAAAAAAAATGCAATTGCATTTTTTATGATAATTATTATATGTATATTTATAAAAAAAAAATTTGAAGAAATAAAAAGATTGATTTTAATTATTATAGTACGTACAGAATTTTTTCCTATACCATCTTTTTGCTACTTTTATTTCTTTTCTTTTATTTAATTTCTTTTCCTGACTCGTTCTATCAAATATATTTTTTATGCAATTAATGATGCATATAACTGAGTATATAATATTTTTTTATATCAATATAGATTAAATTTATTAATCTTAATTTAGAGTAAAATTAAATTAAACGAGATTAAATTTAAGTTGCTGTATACATTGATAAAAATGAATATAAGATATATTTTTAATTTTCAAGTAATATACAATTAAACATATATATTCATTTGAAAGATATATGCATATTCTTTTGGAGTACGAGTCATACTTCAAAATCAAGAGATTCAAACATAACTTATAAATGATGAATTACGAATGATGAATTGTTGATGATTGTATACCGCGAGCGCCATCCAACATTCTCACTCAGAACCAGCGATATGTACTGACGATAACTTCCATTCTAGTGGCGCTTTACTCGTTCCAACAAGATTATCCGTGCAGTGCCCTTCCTTCGGTTTGATACGGGAAATGGGGGGCGATTCCCGAGGTTGTTTGAAGACAATTTAAGTAAACACGTACTCGTGCGCGAATTTGTAACGTTGATTAAATGTGTCCTGACAATAATGTGATAATAACTCTCATGTAATGAAAAAATTATGTGTCGACTGTGTGCGATGGCAAGCAGAGTAATGATCGGCCATCAGCAGCAGTTCGTTGAAGAAATCGATTATAATGAAATCGAAACGGAGCAGGTAGTTCGTTCCTCTACCTTTGTATTTTCTTGATCTCGCTCCGCGAACGCTCGTCGGATATTTCTTATAAATTTAACGTCGTCTCGATTGTTAATTCTCACAGCCGAAGCTTGCTTTGCAATGCTGTTGTCCCTGCGAAACATTCGATCTCAGCAGGATAACCTCAAACGAGAGAGAACAGATCATTCGTACACAAGAGAATACAGGATGATTTCGACGAAACTTCGACTTTCTTTTTAAGTAATGTTTATAATGTCCTGTTAACGTAAATAAAATTGTCAATTTTTTACCATTTGATACATTGGAAGAAAAATTAGATCATGAAACAATGAAACAACTGGAAGTTTCTCTGATAAAAACAATGATTCTTTCGATTGAATTGATCATCATTTAATTGGAGTTTGATCAAAGTTAGCTCATAGTAAAGTTCCTGAATTAGCCACTTTTTTTTAAAAAAAGTATGTGATCAGATGACACTCTTTTCTATTCCACAATTATGTCATACAAACTCAATATTTTAATATACAAGATCAGATATCAAAATGTTTAGCTAAATAATATCTATATTTCCATCAACATCGATTAGTTTTAATCTCGATTTAATTTGCTTTTTCGTACTGGGAAAAAAAATAAGTCAAAGTTTAAGTAAATCTACTCTCTAAACTCTAAAATTTAAATTCATTCTAAAGAGTAAAATCTCATTAATCTCTCATCTTCTTAAAGATAGAAAATTTATTAAGACTGGCTTAATTTTCAAATGAGACTTCACTCCAAAAAATTTAAAGAGTATATTGATAGAAATTAAGAATATCGCTGATTACTTGATCTTTATTTGATCATAGGTAGTTGGTAAGGGATCCTTTGGAGTTGTTTGGAAAGGAAAATGGAGAGGACAGGATGTCGCTGTGAAACATATAAATTCAGAAGGAGAAAGAAAAGCCTTCACTGTGGAAGTTCGGCAGTTGTCTCGAGTCGCTCATCCCAATATTGTTAAATTGTACGGTGCATGCACCAAGAATCCAGTATGTCTAGTAATGGAATATGCAGAAGGTGGATCATTGTATAACGGTAATATCTAGAAAGAAATCGTTTCTTCTAATTAAACAAACTGAATGATCCTATTAATTTTTTGTGTTTATACTGACAGTACTACATTGCAATCCTCAACCACACTATACTACCGGTCATGCTATGAGTTGGACCCTTCAGTGTGCGCAAGGTGTCGCTTATCTTCATAATATGAAACCAAAACCACTGATACATAGGTAAGAAATCAACATGCTTGTGATTATCCTTTTGAGAAATGGAACTGAGCAGTAAATTTTTTATAAACTTTATCCCACAGAGACCTAAAGCCACCTAATTTGTTATTAGTTATGGGTGGACAGAGGCTTAAAATCTGTGACTTCGGCACAGCCTGTGACTTAAATACATATATGACTAATAATAAAGGCTCGGCCGCATGGATGGCACCAGAAGTATTTGAAGGATCTAGGTATACAGAGAAGTGCGATGTATTTAGTTGGGGTATCATTTTGTGGGAGGTTTTAACACGCAAAAAACCCTTTGATGACCTTGGTGCTTCAGCCTATAGGATAATGTGGGCTGTTCATGTAGGACAGAGACCCCCTTTAATAGAAGGATGCCCGAGACCAATCGAAGATCTTATGACTAGGTAAGAAATATATAAAACGCAAAGTATCTGATACATATGATATTATACATCTATAAACCTAAGTTTACTATCTCGATAGTAAAATGTTAGCAGTTTGCTAATAGATTGGCAGCAAATTTGATTGTAGATCCATAGCCATCTATGTATTGAGTTTCCTAAATCTATCAACAAAGTTTGCTGATATGCTATGCCAATTGATGGTAAAAATCGAGCAAGATCTATATGAACAAATAATATAATGTTAGATTGGCAATAGATATCGAATAAAAGTAGTACGTGTACATCTTGCTCGATTTCTATAAACTCGATTTAAACAAAACATATTAGCAGGTCTTATTTTTGGCAGCAATTTGTAATATCAGATATTACAGACTCTGTGAAATTTGTTGCCTTTTTGCCATTAAAAATAACTACTTTGCTCAAAATCTGTCTTTGCAAGTTTGGTTTTATGGATATTTATATGAACAGATCTGTATTGCTTATGGATGATATTTAAAAACCATAATTATAAAAAAATATACTCAATATATAATTTATTTCTGGTATTTATGTTTGCTATTTTTCTCAACAGATGTTGGCAGAAAGCGCCTGAAGAAAGACCTTCTATGGATGAAGTAGTAAGGATAATGACTGAACTATCAGAATTTTTCAGTCGCCATTTAGAACCTGTTGAATATTCCTTAAGTATGCATAACATATTTGGTTCATGGTTATTACATAAAAAATTATTATGTAAAAATATACTATGTATGTATCTATTATAGGTAGTGAAGATGATGTAGACGAAAACAAAACATCGAGGGAGGATACGCTTGATATAGTCAGTACATTAGATTTTCGAATGAACGGCTCCGTGGAAAACGGTACTATTCGTACAATTCCAAAGCCTATAGGAAAAACTAACGAATGCTCGAATGAAGAGAATTCATTGCCTTTTGCATTACCTCGTACCGCGTCGATCAGTGACGGGTCGACAAAATTTTCACCGCGGCAAAATAATTTAGGATTTCAACGAATACCCGACGAGGTTTCACTATTGAATAATTTTTACGGGAATGTGGATAGCAATTTAGAACACGCTAAATCATCACAAAGTGCAACAGCATCGACGACACACGATGACAAACTCACTGCATTGCAAAACAAAAACTGCAATTTCGCTCCATTGCACGTGGAGTGTGATCCGGTTAGTAGTTCTCTTAATGTATTGAATATCACTTTTATATTGTTTAATTATATATATTTTTATTTTTTATACATCTTTTACATTTTATAAATATCTTTTCAATTATTTTATATATTACTGTTTATATAATTAAATCTATATACATTAT
>NW_017259187.1:1597126-1603344 GCF_001594045.1 Atta colombica
TCCCTCCCTCCCTCCCTTCTTCTTTCTGTTAAAAGTAATTTTATGTATAATAACTTTTAACATGTTATAGAATGCTTGGGATTTGCCGAGTTCTTCTGATACATCTTGGGAAATTCCAAATAACATGGCCGGATTAGACAAAGTGGTTCAAAAGACAAAGAAAAATAATCAAAGTAAGTGTATTTTGATTTACTCATATGAAGATATACTTTCTGCGTAATACGTTCTGCGTAATAAGTTATTAATTAACATAGAATTATTTTATGAAAAAATATACTAAATAGAAAATTTAGAATTTGTGCGATTAAATTCTAGTTATCGTGCATTACGTTTTTGCAAAAAAAAACTTATATATCTTGAAGTATAATGTACAAAATACATTTTTTTTACTTAATTGATGTTATTTTTTGTACATGAAAATGTGATATTGATTGCTTTGATTTTGATTTACTCATAAATAAACAGAAAGAGTTTTACGGGACTTGTATGTGAATACGTACTCACAAGTATTTCTCCGAACAAGTGCCGAAAAAAGATCGCAGAGAGGCTGTGGCACCAAACTGGCTGTCTATACGAGACCTGTCTCTGTCGCGTTGAAGGCACATTGCCAGGAAAATTAGCGCAAGAACTACCCGTTTAATGCCTTATGCGGTAATCAATGCATGAATTAAATTAATAATATGTACAATCACATTGCATTATCTATAAGTACAAAAATATGGAACAAGTTGGAAAATAGAGAAAATCTAAATTTATCTCAAATGAAAGATCTAGATTTATGTATATTTATAACACATATCAACATTATATTATAAATACATAGGTTTATATACAAATTCTAGAAATTGAACAACATATACGATGCACGCAATATTATAATACGTATGTATATAAGACATCATTGTATTTGTATTATAAATATCATAAATTTGATATGATCATCAATCAATGACAGAAAAAAAGATATACTTTTTTATATACTATTATTGATTACTATCATAATTCATCATATTATCTCATCTTTCGGCATAATTATGAAAAAGATACAAAATTAATATGATTAATAGGTCAGATAACATAAAAAGTTTTAATGGACACAATACCTCAGGCGAGCTGACATGAGCATGCATTTTGAGCTTACAGAGTAGCGCTTTGTGGTACACGAAGTAGATTATTTTCGGCCTAGAATACTAAGCACTGACTCACCGGGCGCCTTCCACGATCGCGTCTTCGTCTCTCGTCTGCCTCGACTAACGCATATTGCTCATAATGTACTTCCACGTATGCGATTTGTCGTAATTATTATCTCAATATGATAATTATTCCGTTTATGTGAAGTCATCCAAATGTAATCGCATCGTTTAATATTTTTCTTAATATTATCTTTCTCGATAATATTAAATTTATATATGGATATTTATATATGTGACATATAAATTTTGTTAAATAACTTTAAACGTTGAAGTTTGTAAAAATTCACAAATATATATTATTGTCTATGTATAAAAGAAAAAAGTATTTCCTCATGTACAGAATTATATATTTTTATATGACAACCGTATAAATAATTTAATTGCGGTCAATCTCGAGATGCGACCAGAAGGCGGAGAAGGGAGTTATAAGCTCAGCATGCTATATTCATCGAGGGTTCGTCGATCGGCGGAGTTCGCCGGTGATATACCCTGGCAAAGGGCCCGTATAGCCGCAATAGCATCCGCGATGTGCGCGTGCACTAAATTTAACTGACGACTAATCGGTAGGACGTGTGACTCGCTTTTGATTGGCACGTTACGACGACGAAGAAGAGGACGACTATCGCGCCAGCAGAGATGGGAACATGAGGAGCAGAGATGTTTGTAGAAATAGTGGAAGAAATGTTAAGAAGAAAGAAGAAGAAACTAAGGCATTATGCGCAAAAAAGAAAAGGATGAGAGAGGAGAAAGATGATAAAGAGATGACGACAAGACGAATAAAAAATGAGATTCTCTCGAGGATGAATCAAGCCACGAAGCGCGTTTTGTTCTTGGCTCGCATACGCTCCGCGACGTTCCTCAACGTCGGAGCCAGGGTGGGGAGTATTTAGAAGCAGGTGTGGCTGAGTCAGCATCCCCAATATAGACGTACGTTTGTTTAGTAGAGAGCCGACTCCCTACGGAGGAGCATCTCCCGCCGATCGCAGGTCGCCAAGCGCGCAATACGAGCTCGATTTTATCGAGGACACATCGATCGATCCGACCGGGAATTGATATACTTTTTTAACACGGCCATTCCCGGATCATTCCATTAATTAAGCCGTCAGCGATATCGCAATAATTATGAGAATTCAGCCGTCCCAGTGAGATTCTTGATATTCACTGCGATTCTCTATCACGCTGTTTTCGAGACTGCTACCTTTTACCCTAGGATGGAGACCTGAACCTGATTTCGAGGAACCGAACGAAGAAATTATGCCGACAGGATCGGCCGCATTATTGGAGGATAATCGTGAATGTTAACGTCGTCGAGGTAACTGTGGCTCGCGTGAGAGCAGCGGCTGCTAGATGATCGACATGTGCGACGACTATCCGGAGATCGTTAGCACCGACACTCTCAAACGCTGCTGGGTCCTACTGCGTTAGTACATATTCATCGAAGATACGCAGAGTAGAAATATTTAGAATTAGAGAAATTATGTTTTTGAACAACTAGCAAGATTGAAAGCGCATGGTAGTTTGATAAACTAATTCGACATGATAATCTTCACGAATTGTTTGCCAGTGTAAACATAAAATGTTGTAATATTCTGAAGATATGCTCAAGTCTTGTCTACCCTTGTACATTTAAGACTATATTCCTAATAATGCGTATTTCATTGCAGCCGGATATGACGAATTTCGTGATTCAACATCCGTGATAAAATCTTGGAATGCCGTAGGTAGCAGCACTACGACCGAAGACTTTTGTCGCTTACTTGATGCCGATCTGAGACCTCTCACGCCCGACGACACGTGCAAACTCTCGCGAGAGATCTTCGAGGAGCACAAGCAGATAGCCGAAGAATACCTCAAAGTCCAAACGGAGATAGCGTTATTAAGCCAACATAAGAACGAGATGTTGAAGAATCTGAGCCTCGATAGTCTCCGACAGCAGCAGGAGTTACGAAAACTGGAAGATGAAAAGGTTTTTCTTTTTTATATTGCTCGTATAAATTCTACATTCGCTTGCACCGTTGGATCCAGTGGATTAGTTCTTATTACATGATAATCTAACTTTTAAAAAAAAATCCTTAAGTTTAAGAAGTCTTCAATTTCGATGATTATCGCGATTAACGCGACTTTCAGGAGTCCCTGGTGAAATTGTGTCGCAACCTAACGCGACAATTGCAGATCATGAAGGATCAGAGGGGGGCGTTAACGAGTGCCGCTGCTGCGCCGACAATAGGGCCCGCTGTTTCCGGAAACAACGGTTGGGTAGTGGTACCTCATCGTCAAGATCCGTCGAGGCTTTCTTGAGATGCTGCGACATGACTATTTGAGGGTCTTGACAAAAAAGTGTACTTACACTACGTTGCACAATTCTGACGTCGAATGCGCAACGCGGATGGAATCATGTTAAGATTCTAATTCAATTTTGTATGAATGCAATTCAGCACCGCGTCGCGTACTACTGATAAAGTATGTGAGGATATGTGAGTCAGAGTCATGATCAGTCATAACGGAAGATTATTTCCGATTTTATCGAACTTGCTGTCTACAATGTACGATAATCATACAACTGATTTTCGATTTTTGAACATAAAAAGCGCGAATACAGATATGCCTTCTGTTAGATTCTTTTTATTCACAATCATATCTGCGCATTCTCGTGATGTGAGTTTAATTAATACAATAGAATGAAATATCCCAAGCACATGCAAGTGCTACCATTGAGATATGAATACTATTGAGAATATTATAGAAGATTTTTTTGATTGCAAAGCCTCGAAGGCATTATTAACAATGAATTGCAATCTAGTCCTTTCGATTCATATTTTAGTGAATCATTCATTCGCCTTTTGACATATAAAAAAATGTACATTGTGTGAGATAAAATACGCAGCTTTTATTATTTAAACTATTGTGTATTCAATGGAATTTCTTCATATTTAATGTAATCGCAAAAAAAGGAAGTATTTTGAATAAGACACAAACAATAACAAAAAATTTATTGCACAACTGACGCGAATCATTCTTTAAATTACATTTAGAATTTTTTATATGTTATAAGCTATATGTATACAGAGTTTTAAACTCATCTTGATACTCGTTAATGACTCCTGAGACTTTGAAGATGAAAACTTTCAGTATCAAAACGTCAAGACTGTAATAAGTTTTAAAATAAGAAACGTTTAAATATTAATTAATATCCTCAAATATGACTCATTGCATACTAAAGATGTGTTTTCGAACATTCTCAAAATTGATATAATTCTGTTTATCTTCATTACTGCATAATATATACTGTTAATTAATCATGTGTCCAAAATACAGTCTTTGTCACTTTTATCCAATTACGCTGCAAGGAATTAAATATATTTTTCTAATTTCTCGCTTTGCTAATGTGTTTGTTTATGTAAATAAGAATTTTATGCATCCTAACTGTGAGCTTGATTTCTCTGCAACGACAAGTCTAACAAAATAAAAACAATATTTAAGTCAGTGCATTATTAATCACATACATATAGAAGCATAATATTTTCATTCATTTTTAACGTTATAAATGCAAGGCATCAATAACCGGAATAAATTCATGTGAAATATGTACTGAAAAGATTTTAAACAGAATGGAGGCATGAAGCACTCATCAAAATTAAGATAGGTACAGAAGCACGTATGTCAATAGCGGTTATAGTAGACTATCTTTTCGTATAATAATACTGAAAATGTGTGTGATAGAAGTTGTTAACGATTGGCAGCGGCTAAAACTCGTAACTAACGTTCTCGTTTCTGTTCCTATATTAAAATTGTGTATAAAATGTAACTAAGAGAAACTATCCTCGTGCGTTGCCTCGACAGCGGTCTCGGTAACGAACAATCAAATAATTATACTCTGCGACAGATTCTCTCCTGAGAATCTATGATGTGAAATTGTTGTTCAAGTATGTAAAAATGTAATATAGAATTGTAAATATATCTGAAAGCTGCCGTGAGATTTATTGGCGTGTTCAAGATCTTTGATTATATGTTACCCGTACGGAGATGCTAGTAAACTGTTCATTTTTACCAACGTAAATTAATTTTAATTTACTCTTTATTCTTTTCTAATTGTTAGAACTAGAAAAAGATAAGTAAATTAAATTAAGATTAAAGTTAATTTACATTGCAGGTAATTTAGCGAGTATTTAGAGGAAATCTCGTATACGGAAAGAATTTTCTTTTCAAATTTACCTTGAAAATATGATAGTTGTGGTAATATAATATTTAAAAAATTTTTATCATGCACTTCAGTAAAATTGATCAAACTTATTTTATACTTTATTGTAGTTTTATTAATGAATGAGAGAGATTTATATTAAAATTTTTCGAAATACAATGTTGTCCCATGACTGTCATATTTTCAAGATAAATTTTAAGAAAAAATTCTGTTTGTGTATGAACATATACTGTTGATAGATAATTTACAAGATTGATGAAGAGCTAATAGATAGCTGATAAAGTTATTATATATTGAAAACTGGAAAATTCCAATTCACAACGTATCGGACTTGTTTCTCTGCAAAAAAAAAACGAGATATCGAGTTTATATTATATACTTGTGCATATCGTAACGATCTAATGCAGAGATTCGTGCGCGCGCGGCTTACGTATTTTATTAAAAAATAAAACGGATGAGTCGTGCATGTAAAATGTAGTTCCGGTGAAACTAGAATCACGATGGGGAAGATATATACATCGCGAAATCAATAAATCCAGCTGCCAGTCGTTCCCGCGTTTCGATACTCAACGAAGGAAAAGCACGAGAGATAGAAAAGAAATAGGACGCGACCAATTAACTGGAGGAGAAAACTGGGAGGCTGCGAGGGTGGGACGAGATAGATGAATGAAGGGGACGGAAGGGAGGATATGAGGGGTGCGCATACGTGGGTATACATGTTGCTAGATGAAGAGGATGCGAGCCTGGCGATTCTCAGTTTACCGAGAACAGGAGAGAGAGAGAGAGAGAGAGAGAGAGAGAGAGAGAGAGAGAGAGAGAGAGAGAGA
>NW_017259187.1:1603374-1611779 GCF_001594045.1 Atta colombica
AGAGAGAGAGAGAGAGAGAGAGAGAGAGGATAAAATATGGGGAGGATGATGGGGTGTGATTGAGGCTCGCGATGGAGACGGAGGGAGAAATTGGCGAAAATATGTGTACGCGCGTGCGTGAGTAGAGGGATAGAATAAGGGAAGCGGAAGGTACAAGAGAGGGAGAACGAATAACCAGAGGGGAAAGACGAGAAGCTGAAGAAGACAGTCCGGAACTTCAGACGTCTACGGACCTGACCGCAAACCTCGTTCCCTCCCTTTAAGTTTCACACTAGTTTTTTTCGCGCTATCATTTCTCCTGTTAAAGTTAGGCCGCCTTTACCGCAAAAGGGTCCTGATTACAAGATCAGGATGGTCCATGCCGCATCCGATATTAACGAGAAGAGCTATATCCTGGATGCGAGAGAGAACTTCGAGGATGTGAGTAAGCCGTCTCTATCTTATTCTGTTCAACGAAAGTCTTCCGCGTCGACCGAACATGTCCCCATTTCGCTTTTCCGGAACGAATAAAATCGTTGCCGGCAAAGCGATATGCAGATCATTACCGTATTACAAATGAAGAGAGAATGTCTCGCATCTCTTTTTCGTTCTCTTTTCTCGATGTCTTTTTTTTTCTTACGTTTTTTATTACAATAAAATAGAGTAAAAATTATTTGATATCCTGGAATATACCGACAGAATTTAATTTAACTGGAAAGTACAAAAGTTATGATATTTTTATTTCCAGATGTTACATTTTACAAAAAGATTATTTGAATATTTTGCAATTTAAAAGTTCTCGTAAAGTGTCTGTCTAAAGTGAAAAAGAAGTCTTATATTTTGAATTACTTTTACACAAATTTAAACTTTTGTAATGAAAGTACAATATTGATATAGATTAATATTTTTTTAGATATAATTAAATTGATATAACAAACTTGATTGATTGCACTCTAAGCTTCTATATATATATATATATATGTTTATAGCACAATGTAAAATATCTGCATAATATTTCGCAATATATATAATAGATTATACTATTTCTGCTAATTCAAACAAAAATAATTAATTGTCGTAGCGGATTCGATTGGACATAAACGATGAAATCCTCAATATATTTTATTGTGCTATTAAGTAAAATATGTATTTAATAATTTGAAATATTTGCATTTACTTTTACTTAAATTAAATCAATATACAACAGTTTTAATGTACACTAACGCATTTAATCGAATTCCCTATCAGTTTTCATCAGCAACATATGCTGCAAAAGAAAATATGTTCTTTATATTTCTTGTTTATCATAAGATGTTTTTTCCTACTAGAGGAAATTAATTCAGAAAATAAATATATCTCTCGGGATCTTCTAGTTCCAGTCGACACCAACTAAAAGTAACATAACATCCGTGTTATAACTTCACACTCAATAATATAACTGTCGTGTAACACCATGTGTTTTATTTAAAGTTGAGAGGTAACGCATTATTTGAAACGCTGTTATCGTTTTCATTATTCTTGTCGTTTCTTTTTTCTCTAACGATAACAGATTCAGCCATTATTATACTATATATGTATTATACTATATATGTATATTTTACTGTTATTTTAATCTTTATCTTTAATTACTCAATAGATATTATTTTTTTTTAAATGACTAAAATATTTTCTAAAATATAAAAATTTAGATATTTTGTAAATGTTTTGTACTTCATATCTTAGGTTGGATTCTAATAATCACTGCCAATATGTGGCATACATATATATGTATGAACTATTAATTTTAAGTATTGGTAGTGAATATTAGAATGAACTTTTAATAACGATTAATGTTTATAAACAATGTTTAATAAAATCTGCGTTTGTAAATTACAATTTAATTTTCTCATGAAAATAAAGCATTTGTTAAAAAATAAAAATATTAATATAAAGAAGTCTCGAAGATTTATTAGATATAAATTTATAAATAATATAAAGAAAAGCATAAGAATAGCTTAAAATTTTTAAATTGATTTTTTACAAATTAATATTGATTATTAAATAATGTAATTTTTAACTTTAATATCTTACTTTAACATTATAAAAAAGAAATAAATTATTTTCTAAAAAGTAATGGTAATGTGTTGCTTTTATGAACCATTTCTATTCATTTTTCAATTTAATATAACTTAATTCAATTATTTAATATAACTTATTTCAATATAACTTAATTTTAATCTTGATTTCAACTTCTTCATCTATTTTTCTAACAAGAAGAGACTTTAAAATGACCCGATTTGAAATTTAACTGGATTATAGAATATGTTCTCTTGAGTACAAATCATTTACCTTCCATTTGAGTGTCTACCATTTCTGAAATATTTCAATATTAAATTTGTGATAATGACATTTTCTTTAGTTTATTAGAGCATTTATACTCGAGTAATAATTTATAGTGTAGAAGATATGGTAATAGTCTCTTAACTTACCGACTCGAGTTCAAACCACACTAGCAATTAATTAATAATTATAAATATTATATTGTATTAAACGTTCTAATGAACCGTAAAGGGAATGCCATTGTCAAATTTAATATTGAAATATTTCAGATAGTAGACCGTCTACGGCCAAATGGACGATGATTTATATTCAAGGGCATATACTTTTAATCTTGTCAAGTTTCATTAAAATCAGTGAGGGTTCAGAGTCTCCCCTTGTAAGAATTAGAAAAAGATGAAGAGTAAGTTAAATCTAGAATAAAGTTAATAGAAAAATGACATTAGTAACATTCCAACCCTGAACTTATATTACATTTATGTTGAGTGTGAAATTATAGCAGATGTTTTAATTAGTTTCAACTGGAAAGTAGATCATAGCATAGTCGCTACACAATTATCGAGCAACCCCGTCGTGTGATTTGCAAAATAATTTTGCAAACGACACGTTGGAGAATCGCCAGTATCCTCTCAGTTTTGCCACGTAAAAAGTTTATGAGAAAGTTACAACGCCACTTTCGCTATCTTGTTAATTCTATCTGCTCTTAATCCGCACGATTTTTAAGGGCGCAGGAAAGTCGTAATCTTCATTTCGTTTCGCGCGATTTTCTCTCGATTCTCTCCTGCTTATAATCGCGCGAATAGAAACGCGCAATTACGCTTTTTCTTCTTATGCGATTCTGATATCTTCAAGATTGGAAGTTTCCGTCATCTTGAAAAGAAGAGAAAAGAGAGTAAGAGAGTGGGAGAGTCCCTTAACAATTCCATCCGCGATGAGAAATTTCTGCGATGACATTTCGCCCGATACGCTCGTTTCAATCCATGATTTCTCCTGCGCTAGTTTTTTTTTTCTTTCGCAAAGAGCTGTTATGTCCGTCTCGAACTACAGTCAATAAAGAGTATTCGTATGGGTGTACGAACATCCATGAAAGGGAAAATGCGAGTGACAAGAAGGATGAGAAAAGAGCGCATTACCCTTTTTTTTCGATATGTGAAAAAGAAATTGAATATGTTTTGAAAATCGACACACGATTGTCGCTATGACTGACTAATACTTGTTTTAAAAACTCAACAGGTCGGCAGCATCGCATCGGAAGAATCTTATGATGATATGAGACGATTAGTTAGGGTAAGAACTGTACATCTACAAATCTACATGGAAGGAATGATTTTGCTGAAATATCTAATCTAAAATTTAACTAGATGGGGATCTTCAATCAAATTTTTTCTTGATTACAATGTAAGCTGAAGTAATAAATTTATTTCATTCTAGTTAGATACAAATCTGAAAATAATTTGTTAGACAATCAAAATAATTATATAGGACGTTCAAACATAATGAACAATATTGCAAAAAGTTTTGACATTCTAGCAATCAGCTTTGAGTATCTTAATTATTTTGATAGTTAACAAAATTATTTTCGAATTTAATTGTATTTAATTAAATTTTTAGATATTTTTAAGTAAAATTGTTCTTTCCATAAGATACAATGTAGAACACTTAATCGTTGATGACAATGTGGCGTTTGATCATTTTAGCAACTCATTTAAATGTTATACATAATTATTTTAATAGTCCAAACAAAATTATTTTTATTTTGTTAGCTAAATTTTTAGATAACAAAATGTAGCAAAATCTTTCTTTCTGTTCTATTAATTATAGAAATTAATTACATCACTTTTTTCACCCGTTTTATCTCCCTCTTATTGGAATGACAAGCGAATTAATCGCTACGGACGCAACGATTCATTACGTTCTAATTTGCGAATCTACGCGATTAGCTTCCGACGAACAACAAAGCAGATCAATTGACATGCAGCAGAAATTTCCCAAGTAGCTTCGCTGATATTGGCATATTGATTGATCCCGCGTAATGTTATTCCGGTAGGACGATGCACTCTTTCAACGCTCAATTCGTCAATTTGTCACGGCCGTTGGCCTTCGACCTGCCGTATGAACATGCGCTATCATTCCCGCTTGCAAGGAGCGCTTTTTTATCACGACGCCCCTCTACTTCACTTTCGGTATCGCTCCAAATTATTCCGTTGACTGTAATGGTGTAAATCGTTTAACTCTTCCTTGCCAACTAATTTACCAACGTATTTTTATTATGCACCTCTCTGGGAATGACATTTTCATTCCCTCATGCCGTTAATATTCATCAGCATGAAAATGTGCTCATAGAATATCTGCAGGTACGAGTCTGAATACGCAATGTTTAATTAACGTAATCATGAAATTCTGAATGTGAGGTTCTTTTCTAAAGCTTATAAATATAAACAAAAGCAAAGCATTCGTTCTAATGTCAACGTATATTGTAGGATGAAGAAATAGAAGACAAGTCCAGCAAATTTAGCAGCCTGCCGCTCGCGAGTTTCAATTTCATCAATTCCATCATCGGCAGCGGAGTCATCGGTAAATGTAAAAAAATGATAGCTTCGATATCGCGTATTTTCTGAAAGATCGTAAAAAAATAAAAGAAATCCGTTTGATATTTTGTGAAGCCGTCCCCTAGAAATATGGCTAAATTAATATAAATTTTTCAGGAATACCGTACGCTCTGCATCAAGCCGGCTTCGGTCTCGGCATCGCCCTGTTAATTTTAGTAGCGGCGTTGACCGACTATTCGTTAATTCTCATGGTGCGAAGCGGGCGTATTTGCGGCGAGATGAGCTACCAGGGTCTGATGCGAGCGAGTTTCGGTCGTGCTGGTTTCTATATTCTTACGATATTGCAGTTACTGTATCCATTCATAGGTATGTATCCCCCACAATTCATACTAACCATAGCATTACATCAATATTATTATTAGTCAACAATGGAATTGTTATGTGTAACATGTATTATATTACATTTATATTGTTCAATGAGAAATTATAATATTGATGTAATGTTAGTAGCAATTTGTATTAGTTATAGTACTTAATAAATGATAAATAAATAATGTAATGATATTTATCTGTCTGCATTGACTTTTGTATCGACATAATTCAAAGACATGATTTTCGAATAATTATCATGAATGAATTAAATAAACATTATCCAATCAATTATAAAAATGAATGAACTAATTTAACTTTATAGAAAGATCGCCACAACTCAAAAAGGATAATTTAAAAAAAAAATAGTAAAAATTGTCATAACAAATATTGATTTTTAAAGGTTGTGAAACAAAAATGTTAAGAACATATTCTTTTCGTCGATTATTTGATCAATCATTTTTTATCAAGTTAAAAAAATAGTTTTCTCTTTTTTTCTAAAATTATTTTATTGTTTTAGTTGTGTCACTTTTAAAGTAGGAAAATTATATATCAGCCTTTAATCAACGCGCAATTATGAAATAATTTTATTAACGTTACAGCAATGGTTTCATACAATGTCGTCGTCGGTGATACAGTGACTAAGGTTTTAATAAGAGTGACAGGGATGGATGAGACGAACATTCTCGCTCATCGACAAGTCGTCATCCTCCTGGCAACTTTATGCATCACCGTCCCGCTTTGTCTGTACAGAAACGTCGCGCGATTAGCAAAAATCTCCTTCCTCTCTCTAGTTTGCGTTGGATTCATTCTCCTCGCCATTGCCATCCGGATGGATACAATGTCTGCCTTGGTGTAAGTGAGATTTTCGTCTGTAGTTCATTAATATCTCCTGTAAAATCTCTATACGTAATCATAGACGTCGATTGATTACAGTCCGAGTCAGAAGGACAGCTGGAGATTCGCCAATTTCCCGGGGATCGTTCCGTCTATCGGTATAATGGCGTTCGCCTTCATGTGCCATCACAATACTTTCCTGATTTACAGCTCAATTGAAAGAGCGACCCAAGAGAAGTGGGATATCGTGACACATTGGTCCCTCTTCACGTCTTTTCTAATCGCCGCGGCTTTCGGAGTCGCCGGTTACGCGACCTTCACGTCATATGTTCAGGGCGATCTTATGGAGAATTACTGCTGGGATGACGATCTGATGAATTTCGCCAGGGTGTTGTTTAGCGGCACCATACTGCTTACCTTCCCTATCGAGTGCTTCGTTACGCGCGAGGTAATGTCTCCGATGTTCATCTTTTCTTTGGCCAATTTAATACTAAAAGATAGTAATTAATTAATTACTTATTTTGAGTTTTACGACAGTACTTTTAATACTCAAAATAAATAATTAATTATTACCTTTTAGTATGAAATAATCCAGCATTAATAATAAGAAAAACTGGATCCCGATAAAATGAATTAGTTGCATAATGTAACTTATAATATAGTAAACAAAATATGCAATAGATATAAGATTCAATAATGAATATCAAAGGAATTCTGTGAGTAATAAGGTTGGCATCAACATTGATTTGTATTCACACAAAAAAAGTCTTGTTGATACTTGAACTTAATTAATATAGGATCTTTTTATAAAGGTGATCTCTGTAAGTCGTACTCTTATAAACTCTTGTAAACCGGAGTATTTGCAAGAATTATTATGATTGCGATTTATTATCGATCCAGGTACTCATGACTGCAATAAAAGGTACGGATGAATTGGAAGGACACGAGGCTTACATACCTAATTCGGACCGCGAGTACCTGATAATCACTTTGACGATAATATGCATGGCGTATCTGATCTCCATGTTGACGGATTGTCTCGGCATCGTTCTCGAGTTGAACGGAATCCTCGCCGCAGTGCCGCTAGCTTACATTCTACCCGGTCTCTGTTATCTTAAGCTCGAGGAGGGGCCGGTCCTCTCGTCCAAGAAACTTCCGGCGCTCGGGCTGATGACTGCCGGTATTCTAGCTGCACTTTCCGGCCTTTTACTGATTATAACCAACACTTGCTCTGGTACCTGCTTTCACGGCAAGGTAATGCCGTATTGCGTCGGCAATTCGACGACAACGCTGCATCTTAACGCCACAATGTCCACCGACGACTTTGTTCTCACGGAATGCGGGATCTAAGATTAACGAATACAGTAAATCTTTAATTGTTAGTCCACCAAATTGCCGAATGAAAGTATAATATGATATGATTATAAATGTCACAGGATAAATAACGCAGGCATCATTTAAATTGTCAGGCAGATAAAATAAGATGATTCTACGTTATCTATATGCATGATAGTACCAAATCAAAAAATTGAGATTTGATATTGGCTCATCAATATCCCTCATTTTTGATGCGATAACTTTGAATACATAATTTCAAAAATCTTGAAACGTGAAATTTTATATATCACCAACTTGCGAGAAAAAAGTTGAAAGGTTTTACAAGATTAAATAAAGCAGGATTTTATCTAAGAAAAAAATATATCAGTGAAAAGATTATAATATCGTCATTGCACGGAAAATAAAGTTGCGCAAATCAGGTTTAAAGAGAATAGCGACACTATTGGATTTATAGAAAATAGACGTTATATTGTAACGTCTAAATAGATAGATGTTTCACGTTGTGGAAACATTTTATGCTCTAAGCTAGATTTTAGTATTAAATATATGAGACGTAAATTTATAGAAAAAAGGAATATTGTTTACGTTAATAATCGGGAATATTTATATGCGTTAGATAATACGATTGTTCCTTCTATGATTCTATCGACGCGATGTGATTGCGAAATCATGTCTCGAACATATAATTATCGCAATATAAAATCAATGCAATATGGAATTTTGCTTATGAGCGAGAAATCCAAAAAAATTGGCAATAGATATTATATGTAATCATTCTCTTTATGCCTCGTTTAGTAAAATACATAGATTTATGAATGTTTATTGCACGCAAATTTACCGAGTTACACATAGAATAAAATTATAATCTTTCAAGTTAATCGTGTGCACAATGAGCTTGAAATTCGAAGAAGACGATTAATTAATTCTCCGCGACGCACATTATTATAGAAACAGAATTTTAATGTACGAATCGAAATAATTATTGAATTTCCGATATTATTTATATATATATATATA
>NW_017259187.1:1611879-1617534 GCF_001594045.1 Atta colombica
AAATTGTATTATAATTTTAAAAAATAGTTATCGCGATTATAGAAAATTATAACTAGACAATTAACGTAAAGAATACATAAGTTAAAATCTCATTATATTTTTAAAAAGCTGTTGAACAGAGACAAATGATTTATAAATGAGAAGATACATACATATATATGTACACACATACATATATATCTATATATACATATATCTATTATATACACTACACATACATAAATATATACTACGTTATGTATTTTTCGTGATAAGGGATTAATATCTATTGAATGTTGTAAGTAAGAAATATGCAAACAAATCTTTGCATTTATAAGTGACAATGATTCGATAATTAGCGGCTTAAAATTTGTATTTACAATTCATTTTATTTTATTTTATGTAAATTCTTAACATGCTTGCGTTTTTTATTTATTTTTTTTTAGAAAGAGAATTCACTATTATTTATTAATCTTTTATGAGAAAAATTCGTGAAATTGTATTTAAAAAAGTATTTTTTTGTACGTTTGTAAGCTTTTTTTTTTTATTAAATTTATTAAATATTGTTTCGATATGAAAATAAATAACATATAATATAGCATAAAATAGACGAATAACAATTACGAAAATTGCAGTACATATTGAAATCATCGTTCAGATTTCGTGTCCTCTCTTGCAAAGTTTAGTTGCTCGGAGATATTGACTTTGAAGAATTATATTGTATTTTTCTAGTTCAAAAGACAAAAGAAAGAAAAGGGAATCAAAGTGTCTGTAATACAATCAAAATATTATATAAAGCCACAATGAAAAATGGCACATGGAGCGAAAGTAAATTTCTCCTTCTACAAATAACGCTGTACAGAAAACAAACACTGATGACAAAAAGACCACATATATAAGAGGAAAGTATTTATCGCGCATGATTCGCGTACTATAGCATGTAAGGCAAAAGAATCAAATGTTTATCTGTTTATGTATATTTGATGAATATAAAAAAAAGATATATGAAAAGCCTATTTGAGATAAGAAACTATAAAGAGCCTCTATATATACACACACACACACACACACACACACACACACACACACACACACACACACACTGGATATATATTATAATAGGAACAGTCATGGCCTAGAAAATATGGGATGTATTATTAACGAGATAAATATATACGATGATATACGTGATGAAACAAAACGTCAGAAAGAAAGAGAGAGAAACATTTACGTATAAATATATATATATATATATGTGTGATTTGACGAGCGACTGTTATCACGCACATACACACCTGTTGTTTCGTGACATGGTGAAACAGAAGTTTTGTCGAACGACTTATTATATGTTATGTTTGCAGCGATGTTATAAACGTATATATGTTCATCGGTACACTGGTCGGTACACTGTATTCCGTACATAAATATACATATAATTTATTCTGCATAGCAAAATAAATGTAAGCTTGTAGCGCATACGAGAGGGAAGGACAAGTCTCGCGGCGTAATTTACATACATTTTTTTTTTAAATACACAACCTTACAAATACTTCCTAAAAATATATACGCAAGAACATGTAATAATTTTTGTATATTTGTTAAAGTAATGAAACTCGGGATACGAGAATAATCTATCGTGTGTAATAAAGAACCGGGAAAATTATTGTGTGCACCAAGGATTAATATTGAAAGATAATAATTAATTATTTATTTTGAATATTAAAGCATTGAATGACGGTGCTTTTAATACTAAAAAATAAATAATTAATCAGAGTTTATTTATAAATATTTATTTATCAAGTAATTTATCTTCCAGTATTAAATTTCTGTAAAGATTACAGAGAATTAATGCCCGTATTCATAGAGTCTTATATTTAAGGCTTCTTTAAATTTATCTTCAGATACTCTACGAATTATTTCATTGACTACTGAACATCTAAAGATAAATTTAAGGAAACCTTAAATACAAGATCTGATTATGAATATGGGCATAAGTCACACGATTCCGCCTTTAAAGAATTCGCATTCTTTTCATTTCTTCTTTTGATCGCTCAATTGTTCGTAACTCATAACTTGATGGTTCGATAAACATTACGTGGTTGTGACAGCTTTACAGTACTGTAACGTTAAGATTATTGATTTAGATGCATGGGCGCGCGGACATAAGTAATAAAGTATACGCATAGACACAAATAGGTCTTATAATTAAAACATGCAAATAAAGATGCAACTTTTCCTCTCGCTCTCGTAATGTAATGCGCTAAGTAACTGTATAATTTAACACGATTCTCTGTACAAACAAACAAGACACATGTAAGCGACTAACTTGGACTGTCCTGTGATATTATTTTTACAACGCTTTTCTTATTATAGTTTGCTTTTGTAAGCTCGACCACACAGAGATAGAATTTTTAAACTGCGCCTGATACCTGATGCAAGATTTAAAAAGTTAAAAGGTCAAAAAGATTCGATTTGATACAAATAACAGACTGATCTTTTTACGCTTGAGGATATTAAATTCAACCATTTCGCATTACAAGACACTGCATAGTAAAACTAGTATCAATTTGTTGCATCCGAGAAAACTAGTGCCAATTTTGATGAAAGAGAGAAGGAAAATTTATTATACTAACTCAATCTTAATGAATATATGAATGTGTATTTATAAACTATTCTATTGATGTTAGGTAAACAAATGTACACAAAGATCGTCGAACTTGGTAAGGAGAAAGTCTCAAAAAATCTGAGACATTTTAAATAATGAAGCATTAAAAAAATAAATATTTCACAGACAAAAAATTTGATATTTTAAAGGAAATATGATATGTATAAATTTTATTGCATGCATTTTTCATAAACTATCTGTATCATAGATACTGTTATTTTAAATTAATGGAATCATAATATTTTTTTACTAATATTTTACTAATTATGCGATTTTACTACTAAAATCGCATAATTTTGAATATGAAAATATTAACATAAAGCACAACACAAAATTCGTTAATTTGCGAGAGAGATTGAAAAATATTTTGATAAAATATGAAATGTCCTATAAAATAATTTTTCAATTTTTCACTAATTTTAATTCGATACTTACATGAAATAACAAGATAAACCAATTAATACTAAAAAAAACTCATAAAAAAATTTATAGATTTTTTATTTTCTATATATTTAAGGGCTGCAAAGGAAAGAGAGAGAGAGACTTTCTTCTTATAAGAATGTAAATTATTCGTTTAATATTAGTTTTATATGATTTTGATATTAACTTGATATTTTTCTAACAATATTTGCTTCAATTTAAACGTTCTTTTTCTTTCTGAAAACAAATCGATGTAATTTGTTTGCAGAAGTTTTCGAGTAGTTAAAGCATTAGACGAAGGAGGTGGACGTTTCCTCCCCGGGCACTTTCTCAATGCGTGAAAGTATAGAATCATGATGAATCACGCAATGGGGAGAAGACGTTACACGCGTGGGAAAATGAGCCGCGACGTAATTTCACGCAAACGGGAGGAGTTCCATATGTGTATGCGTGTGCGTAGCTACGACGCGCGGCGATTGCGTAAAAGATAGTAAAAGTACCTCGCGAACGAAGCGATCGCGTATTATTTTCCACCGTGTCGCGGGTCTTCCGACCATATTTATTCTGTGATAGACACATATGTGTTTACAAAAAATGAACGCGCGGGTGTGCATAACGCGCGCGTACCCGCGATGCTACGTACGCTATGATATTATCTAAGTTTATTTCGCGAAATAAGACGAATTGAACGCAGAACGTTCTGTAATTGTTCCTCTTTTCCGTATACCCATCCTCATAATCAAGGATTGAACATATGTGTTCAATATATTATCTGTTAAACACATCAATGTCTGATATTATCTGAACAGATAATTTTACTGCTCATTATATGCGTACATCTCGTCTACGTTTTTATCTTATATATAAAATTGTATTGCTAAAAGTTCTTTATTATTCCGGTCAATTATGCCGAATGCTGATATATATATATATATATAAAATAAAATTTCAATATTTAATATCGATAATAAACGTACATTGAAAAAATAATTCTTTTTCTAAATCTTAAATCGTGCATATTTTTTCGAATATTTACAACAAGTAAACATTTACTTAATAAATATTTATTCAATAAAAAGTGATAGTTATTATTGGTTTTTGTACCAATTAAATATATGGTCACATTTGATAAATATTTGATTAGAATTTTTCAAATTAAATATTTAAAATTTTTTATTTTTTTCAGGCAATGCTCCGATAATTTATATGTATTAATACTACTGCTACTATTATTGAGTACCGATATAAATAATGCGATATTCTCATAGTATTCAGAGTGTTCCATTTTATTTTAAACAGGTTCAAACAGTTTCTTCGAAATTATTAATGACACACAAATATTTCAAAAAGTATAATGAAATGATGACTGTGTTATACTGTATATCTCTGTATATCTCTGGAAAACATCAACATAGTGTATGACTGTGGAAAGCACTCGTAGTTTATTTATATATATATGCAGAATAATTAGAAGATATTATGTGAAAAAAAATTATATAATTTCATTTAAAACAAGAGGTAATCTTCATATTTTTTGGCATTTCCTAGAAAAAATGCAACGTGACCAAAACATCTCTCTGAAACTGTTTCTCTTTTATATATTCTCTGAAATATTTTTTTATATCATCAATAATTTCGGAAAAAATTGACTATTTAAAATAAAATAAGATACCCTCTATATATATATAAAAATTACATAAAAGAAATAATATATATATATAAATTAATGTTTATATCAACATAATCTTAATTAATTATAATTAAAATTTTATCATCATTCAAATAAAACACAACTCGTAAGTTGTCATCCCATTAAAATAATTCCAAATTGGCTCTAAAATGATCACTAAAAGAATTACTTTCTAATTAATTACATTTTATCACTTCAATATTATCGTTACTTATTGTTTTAAGTAAATATGAGCATTAATAATATAATTAATGTATATAAGTTAATGTAAACAGCACAATTACAATTAAAATTATGATTGTGTTACTATGTATATTAATTTATATTATGTGCATACATTAATGTACACAATTGCATACATTAATGTGTATCGTAATTAAATCATAATTATTGTGTATGTTAATTATATTCATACTATAAATTAATGTATATGGTGATATTTTGAATAATATAATATTCATGTATAATACTATAATATGTACAGTATTCATGTACTATAATATATATATGTATATTTTAAGTTCTTTTAATAATAATATTCTTAATTTTTTTTTAAATATTTTAAATATTTATTCAAGATGATTTGTGCAAAATTCTATTGCGATGCAGAAATTAATTGCTTTATAAATAAACAAATAATTTTTTTATGTTTTAGAATATAGTCTAATACAAATACATTAATGATTAATTACGATTTCGATACTGTATGTATTAATTTACATACATTATTTTTTTCTTGCATGTTATTTTTTTCTCTCTCTCTCTCTCTCTCTCTCTCTCTCTCTCTTTCTCTCATTTATATTTTTGTTATCTGTTTTATTAAATCTGTTTATTTTTCTCTTATTATTGTTTGGATAATATCAATGTCCAGTACCAATGTCATATTAGTCTCATATATATA
>NW_017259187.1:1617634-1620421 GCF_001594045.1 Atta colombica
CTGATTAATAGTGTCGTGTTTTTACATCAATAATCACATCAATGTTCGTCTCTTCTATCAGAATGATTTATTGTAGGATTTCACCTGCGATAATGAGAAGAAGAGGGAGAAAGTGATTAGAGAGAAATACTCGTCTGCATTTCACTGTACTTGTGTTTCCAGAGAAAGCACAATCTCCATTGTCTCTAATTATCGACTTGACGCATTCGTTCGATTTCTTCTACGTACTTGTACACTAAATCAAGAACTCGTGGAAGTACTCACGAATTTTTGTTTATTATGATAATTAATATCATATCGAATTAATTATCACGATAATTAATATTGTAATAATTAATTCAATAGCGACTTAGGTAGACTTATGCTGATGTGAAGTAAGATAAAAAATTTACGCTGCAAAAAGTATTACTAAATCTTAAAACATATTTCTTTGAATAGTACTAAGGGGGTCTCTTTCACCAGCTTCGATTAACTAACCGATAATTAATTCAATCATTTTGCCAACGTGAGAATTAAACACAATTTGTCTCAAAGGAGGACGAAAGAGCAGAAATTAATTCTGAATTGCTGTTGGCACTTCTGTGAGTTAATCGTCGATTAACTTAATCAGAGGTTGGTGAGAGAGATTCTAAGTCTTAAGTAAACTTAAGTAAACATTTACTTAGAGAGTAAATATTTACTAAAATAAATACTAAAATAATTAAATCAAATTAATGATTTTTGTATCAAATAAATATATATTTAGTAAATAATTAGAACTATTCAAACAAATATTTATCGAATTTAAAATTTTTTCCTAGGGAAAAATAGCTGTCAATAATAATACTTGACATCAAATTGATACCAAAATCACCGATGTCAATTTGACATCAATTCGGTCATTTCTGACTAGTTATGATTTTGGCATTTATTAGCGGATCTTTAGAAATTTGTTAAGGAGAGGCTATTGCCATAAGAGAAAATTTTTTGAAGATTAAATATAAAAAGAAATATAAAAAGAAATATAAAATTAAATTATTATTTAAATTATTACATCAAAAAAGTATTGTTTAAATGATAATTTATAAAATGTGCTGTTTGAAATTATATTAACGTAAAAGAAGAATAACATAATAGAATTAATCTATGTTTTTTATATCTAGGAATTTCTTAAATTAAAAAATATTTTTGAAATAACAATGTTAAGCATTTTTGAATTATTAAAAATATATATAACATTTTGCTATAAATATTTTAAAGAAGAAGTCCCTAAAGTTTTAAAGTTTCCATGGCTCCCTTCATGAATCCGTCAGTGTCTTGGCACTATAAACGCGCGTCATTCGTATTCTCGACACCCCATTGGATCGATCGATCCTTATACGAGATAAAAGATCGTCGCTTGCGACTCTAAATCCCTGACGGACGTGTAGCTCTGACTTGAAAATACCGATCTGTGTCGACCTAGTTGGTCCGTTGGCAATCTCGATTGGTCTCATTCAATCTATTTAATATATGTATATATTATGCGAGGGCCATAGATCGCTCGTACTATATTTCAAAATCTGGATCATGAGCGATTCTCGAGATATATTCTTTTTAGTTGCATTACATTGCACTTTCGGTATTTAAAAATTAGACGGAAATTGAATTAACCAGATCATTTCAACAAGATCATTGCAACGTAATATTGCAGTAATATTGCAAATATTGCAGTAATGTTGCTGCAAATTATTTAAAGTTGAAACTGACGAATAACTCTTCCTCTATTTTTTTTAAGACAAAAGATTTAAATAATAATTTAATTTAACATTAAATACAGTTTTTTTTAAATAATAATTTAAACAATAATTGTAATCTATGTTTACAACACTTTTACGTTTCTGTGAGTTATTTATTATTTTTTTTAATTAACGTATATACTTTCTTTTTACTTTATTTTAGAAAAATCAATTTTTCAAGTCATTTCATAATTCCTAAATCGATCGGATTGGTCATTGTATACAGTACATACATTGAAATATTAAACACATGTCGACTAACAGTCAATTCGAATAGTCAGTCATATAAAAATTGACATGTGTTTAATATAAATATAAATTATAATATAAATATAAATTGCAAAATTCTCAATACACTTTATTGTGCTGTTAATTCATACAAGTATTCTTGCAGCAACATTGTGATATTACTGCAATATTGCTTGAATAATTTGTGAGAGATAAAATATTTTATAACTCGAAATATTTGTATTTTATTTATTTTACACTCAGAAACCAGTGTATATCGGCTTTAATACATCAATGCGCAATAGCGTGTCCAATCGAATTCGCTATTAATCAATAGCTGAAATTTTTATTACTGGTATAAAAATATTTTTATTTTCCGTGTCCCGAAAAATTGTGATAAATTACAACGCAAAATCCACGAACAGTAATATTATATAATTCAACTTAAAATTCAATTCCAAATTCTAAACTTCGCTTAAAAATCTAAAAAAAGAAAGAAACTATCGACCACAAGAACTATGTACATCCTGTTCTATTTTCTAACTTAATCTAAATTTTTTTCTAATTTGTGATTTATTTATAAATTATACCTTGTGAATGCAATGGTTGCATTTAACAGAAAAAGCAGCTTTCTAATTGTAAAACTCTTAATGATTAAGCTTATTGTTTGTTAGTATGTCAGTTTCTCTAAAAGTATGTCAGTAGATCTAAAACTACAAATATCCTCCAACTCCAAAATATCTTCTTCAAAGAAAATTTTACTCCAATAATGTAGTATCCATGTACAATATTATTATATATA
>NW_017259187.1:1620508-1623585 GCF_001594045.1 Atta colombica
ATATATTTTTTTTTTAATTATTTTAATCAATAATATTCTCAATTTTTTGTCTAAATACTTTAAATCTATTCAAGATTTATGCAAAATTCTATTGCGCAGAGATTAGTTATTTTATAAATAAACAAATAATTTTTTTTATATTTTAGAATGTGGTTTAAATGTACAAATCAATTATTAAATAATTTTACAACAGTTGTAAAGCTGCTTTCTCTGAATGCAGCCATTGACGCTCTCTCGGATTACGTCGTCTGTCGTCTCGGTAACGGCGTCGCGTCGTCACCCCGCCGTTGCGCACATCCGCCGCTGCCGCCGATGCGACGGTCGGTGGTGATGGTGGCGACGACGGTGGTGAAGGTTAATCGCGGGCGTTCTATGCAGTCCGCGCCGAGAGCTCGATAGTGAGTATAGTGAGCACTGTTAGCAGCGCGTTGTGTCGACGGTGGTAGTTTGGCGGCAATCGCCGCTGCTGATTAAAGGTGTGACACGTAGACGAGACACGCGCGCGTAACAACGCGGCCATGCTGTAGCATTTGCCGCGTACATTCGACGCCGCTGCGTCAACAAGCGTTGACAAGCATTGTCGTTATCGTTGTCGTCTGCGCCGTTCTCTCCTTTATCATTGATCATGAACAACGTGATACACAGCCCGGGTGGACTGGCGAGACTGTCGACGT
The DNA here is from genome assembly GCF_001594045.1 of Atta colombica. Classification (NCBI taxonomy): domain Eukaryota; kingdom Metazoa; phylum Arthropoda; class Insecta; order Hymenoptera; family Formicidae; genus Atta; species Atta colombica. The sequence continues at coordinate 1,621,183 of NW_017259187.1, forward strand.
TTCTGGGAGCTCCGGAGGCTGCACTGCGTCTTCTCATTTCGATTCTATTGGGTAAACCTAACCGTTTCTTTTCTCCTTTGTGTTAGTTGTATTACCTTCGTTTCGTTACAACAAAGGATGATTCGTTCTCCTTATCGTGGGATCCCAACAGGATCTCGTCTTCTATTCTTTGTTTCTTTTCTCTTTCTTTTCCATTTCCGAGATTTCTTAATTCACTCCGGACTGCTCCAGACAAATCAATCCGCGTTCATTCATGACTTCGCTCAATCGCAGACGTAAGACTACCCTCCCCGTATTCCTTTGTCTCTCCCCTCTCTGCCTCTTTGATCTCTTCGAGGACATCCCTCGCTTCGCTGTATTACGTCGTTATAGCGTGTATGTACATAGTTGATGGTAAGCTATAACGGCATAATTGCCTCAATGTGAAGGTTGCTCATCTAATCGTTAGAACGCACGCATTCACTATCAGCCTCTCGTTCTCAAGCTGTCTCATTTCCGTATCCCGTAAAGACATGTATACCGATTCGGATCTTGACTGCGTTCAGCTGTTACAATTTACTACATTCTAAGGAACACATAAACTTGGAAACACAATGAAAAGCACAGGGAATAAGAGATTTCAACCTATTAGAAAATGTTCATTCTAGTATATATGACTTTTGAAAGAGTTAAATTTGTTATGATTTAGAGAAATAACTTTGTTGTTTTTTTTAACCTTGTTATAATCTTTGTTATTTTCTGTTCTTATTGCCTGTGCATTGTGTTTCCAGCTTAAGAATCAATAAAAAATCAAAATAACTTTATTTTAATTCTTTACATTAATAAACAGTCAAACCTTCATGTCAAAATAAAATCATTTTTTAAAAATGAAATTATTACTTCTTAGATTTTCTATTGTGTTTTCTAAGGAAAACAAAATAAAATATCATTTATGCTGGCCGTAAACTTAAGAAATTGATGAATCAAAGGAATAAGATCGATTATTCTCCTCACATTCGATTGTGCCATGTAACACCGTCCATTTCTTATAATTTATGGCATAAATTAACATTTTACGGCCAGTATAAATAATTCATAAATTTCGATCGGAAATCATTCCGATTTCCATGATAGATATTATGAAAATCTATAGCATACGTAATGTGAACTATAAACTTTTAGTACTTACAGCAAGTTCTCATGAATTATTTGCACTTTGTTTTAACAATCGCATTTTATTTCCTGAGATTCTTTTCTATAAATAATAACTAATAAAAACTTTGTATTTTGCTCTGATACCTAACATTCCTTTTTTTACTTAGTAATTATATAATTATTAAATTATAATTAAATATATTAGTTAATTTAAAAAAAAATGATTATATCAAGTTATGTATGTTTATTCAATGTAAAAAATCCGAGATATAAAAAGGACGTGCATATCGTGTTTGTAGATATAAACACAGATATATTATGTTTACGACAGCGTCACGTTATATAACTGCCTTACGCTATAATTCACTGTTTAGAAAAGAGATGCGATCTATCCTGTCTTAAAATAAAATCCAATTCTTGATCTCATTTTCATCTCAGTAGAGCTGAATTTAAAAATACGCATTAAATATTTATAGCGTTCGAGGTGTGATTACTAAGAATAATAATAATTTTATTTCTTACGTACAAGTTAATTCCCACAAATTGAGTAATAAGAAAGCATGAAATATATATATATTTTTTAAATAGAGGCAAAGTTGTACTAAGATGACTCTTCGTAGCAAAATGATAATTTGATCATAACAGAATAGGCCACATATTATGAAATTTCGAGTTATTCAGAATAAATTCCGATCGAAATTACTCCATTTTCTCTAGAAAACACGATAAAAATGTAGGGAATAATTAAATAATTTCGATTGGAATCCATTCTGCACAATTTAATAATACGTGCCCAGAGGTCTCTTATTCTCGAAAAATATGGCACACGAAAATACTATAGTACGTATATTATAGATTTTTGTGTGCGATATAGATTCAAGGATAAAGAACATAGAGCGAGAGACACGGAATTTAAATAGACAAATTGCGCAAGAATACAGGCATGAAACTAATTATGTTTATACGAATAATGAGATTCAATAAAACAGAAAATGGTAAAATAAAAAGATAATAAAGAGAAAGATTTTATCTTCAGTAATTATCCTTCAGAATTTTTCTTTATACTTTTTATGTAGTAAAAATTCAGTTCTATTATAATCTTAAATTTTTTAGTTATAACTATGATAACTTATCAGAGAACTAGATAAAGCTTATTTTGAGCGTTTAAATGAGTTCCAAAAATCGAAACAATTATTAGCTGACATATATGATAAATATGATATTTAATGATATAATTATCTGCATATATTATATGTATATATATATATA
>NW_017259187.1:1623685-1634431 GCF_001594045.1 Atta colombica
GTAGATAAAAATATAGCATAATGGCATAGTATAATGTTATATGTTAATATTACACTGTACATAATATAGCATAATATATTATGATATATTGATGTATATTAGAATCATAAGCGATTGTCGAATCACTTAATGCTATTCCTAATCAAAAACGGAGTCAAAAAGTTCTCTATTATTTTGCAACTTTCGTAATAGTTAATGGTTGAGAAACTGGATATACTCTTGTTCGGCAATTTTGAAAAATTAATATTTTGTCAACATCGCGAAAATTGCAAAATTATAGAAGACTTTTCGACTCAATTTTTAATAAGGAATAGCGCTATATATAATTAATGCCCGTTATTTAAGAAACATCCTGTACATAAAGTACGACTTTTAAAAAAAGAGGACACTTTATAATTACATATTACTTTTTTATACTCGCGTTATTAATCTAAAATTTTTCTAAAAATAGACTCATTAGATTGTCATTTTGGAAATTAATTATCATTTCTTAAAATCTGTTCTTTATCGATAAAATTTCTGAACTGCTACACATGTTACAATAAGATGAAGGAAGACAAACTATTTTTTTTTATTTACTTATTGCATCAATGTGCCCTGTTCAAAGAATTCTTCGATAAAAAAATAAGTCAATTTTATCTTTGTTAGTAATATAATATCAGTTCTAATTCCTTTATTTTTTTATTATTAAATTGTGTAATTAAAATAATTTTATCGTATTATATCAAAATATTAGATCTAACGCCGAAAACAATTTTTCTCTGTTTAAAAGGAATATTGAAAATAGATAATATTTTATATATTATTTATTCTATAGCCTTATTAGTTTAAACATTATTTTTAAGATATTTTTCTCCAAATGTGGAATGGTATGTGTGTGTGTGTGTGCGTGTGCGTGCGTGTGCGTGTGCGCGCGCGCGCGTGTGTGTGTGTGTGTGTGTGTGTGTGTACACGTATATATTTATTTTTATTTTATTTGGAAGCTCTATAAAGCTAATAGGACCAAATCAGTAAAATCAAATCAGACTTATCGGAATTTTTAGTAAATTTTGTATTAAATTATATCATTATCGATAATTTTATATCATGTGTTGTTTCGAAAAAAAATCGTGGCGATGCTAGCTTTAATATTAAGCTGGCAGGACCAATTCAAAATAAAAGAAAAATATCAGAATAATAGTACAAATTCAATACGATTGAATTTGTACTATTTTGTATTGTCAAAAATAATTCTATGTTATATGTCATTTCCAAGGAAACAGTTGCGCTGCTAATTTAATATTTAAGCTGGCTGGATAAAGAAAACACAAAAGCAAAATTAATATAATTGAATTTGTACTAATTTGTACTATTGAAAATAAGTTAATATTTTACATGTTTTCTTTTTAAATGATGATGAATCTTTATTAGTATATATAATACTTATATAATCTATGAGGCATTCTACGTTAAATCGGGCACCTTTGAAACATCGTCATTTTATTTTATTTTTAAATTTGCTAACATATGTATTCTACAGATAAAAATATGAGACACGTGTTTCGCGAAAAAAATCACATTTTTTAAAAATAAAATAAAATGACGATGTTTCAAAGGTGTTCGATTTGATATGGAATAGATTATAAATATTATATATACTAATAAAGTCATTTAAGGAAAAAACATTTAAAGTATTAACTTACTTTTAATGGTATATACAAATTCAGTTGTATTAAGTTTTGCCTTTGTGTTGTTTTTTTTATGATCTTGCTAAATTAAATATTAAACTATCAGCGTCACTGTTTTTTTAGAAATGATACATAATATAGAATTGTTTTTGGCAGTACAAATTCAATCGTATTGATTTCTGATATTATTTTTCTTTTCTTTTTTTTATTTTGAATTGGTCCTGCCAGCTCAATATTAAGGCAGCAGCATCATGATTTCGTTCGAAATGGCATATGATACAAAATTATCATTAGTGGTACAATTTAGTACAAAATTTACTAAAAATTTCGATAGGTCCGATTTGATTCTGCTGATTTGGTGCTGTTAGCTTTATAGAGCTCATTTGGATACAATTTATAATAAGTAATCAATTTCATTTAAAATAAACGTTGATATTTGGTATTTGACGATATTTTTTAAATCTGGTTTATTTTAATTAAACACACGAATGATTGCATTTATGTATGCAAGTAGAAAAAGCCTAATTGAAATCTCATTTTTAAAACATAATATCTGAAATGCTAACTTTAAACCTAAAAAAAAATTGAATATATCTGTTTTCTTTTGCTGATATCATAAAATATTTAATGACACTATTTAAAAGCATTTATGATAAATAAATATACATTATGATATAATGATATACGTTAGTTGCAAATGCAACTTTTACGGAGCAAAATTGTATTTGCGCATATTACAATTGATTAATTGAATTAAAAAACTTCAGTATGTAGCAGCTCAACAAGTACCATTTATTCTTATAATTTATTGCTGTGCACAATATAGCGGTGTTACATACATATATATTAATATGTACAAATGTATGTAATAATATATGTAATATATGTACATATTTAATACGTACATATGTATGTTACATGACATATATTATATGCTTTTTTATTATTTTAATTTTAAAAAATCATTCCAAACATACAACAAAATTTAAAACATTGATATAAATAACTTTGATCAAATTTTTAGAGGCTTTTTATAATCACAATGTATAGATTTTATGTATTTATATAAAATTTATATATCAAAAAAAGATTAACATTTACTTACTCATTCAAAATTGATATACAAATGAAAAAACATAAAAAGGAGGACGTAAAAAATTATTAAAGTAACATTGAGTTGCAATGACCGAGAATAATAAGAAATTATGTAATTTGATTTCAGGATTCCCCGTTGCTCTTTTTCATAGGTATACACTGTATGGCAAAGATCCCATTCGTCAGCACTTATTTTTCATAGCATGCGGTCTCTTAATTGGTTACTGGAATTACGGTAATTTATTCGAACAGTATCTCAATTCGATTGACATGCAAATGACACACCAGCGTTTACCTATTCATAAAGACGATCATAATAATAATAATGATTTTGCAGATTATAACATACTTCATTCATTAACGGCGGTATGCGGAACGTATCTCATTCTGATAGTTCTCGACAGCACCGGGCTATCCGTCATAGCAACATTTCTTTTCAACATGATGTACCTACTTTACGGTAAAGCAACACAATATCAAATTTATTTATAGTCGAAAAATCAGTCGCATTTACATATTTATACCCTGCGGCACTATTTAGTATTTTTATTTAGTATTTTCGAGCTATCTGGCGCGATCGTGGACTTGGAATAATGCATTTCCAGCAATGAATCTTTTTTGATTTCTAATTTAAATTCACATTTCTCGTCTTCTCGGAAACTAAAACGGTGTAAGAAGTACAATACATATCTTAAAAATAAACAATTATAATGATAATGAAAAACAATTTTTTTGTATTGTAACATCTTAAGCCAGCGACATACATTCAAGTAAACTTATCAAGTATACTTGTGCAAGTTTATCCGAATGTGTGTTTTGTATTTGCGATAAATTGTACAATTTTGTTATCTACACGTTCCAATAGACTTGATTATCATGCTTGTGCACGTATACTTGATAAGTTTACTTTAACATATGCAGCCGGGTTTATCTGTCATTATGTATTTGACATTTTAATCATTCGAATAGTTGGGGGCGATACGAAATAATTAATTTTTTAATTTTTTTTTGGTCATACAATAATATATTTTTTGTATAATTTATTATATAATGTATCGAAATATTATTTTTTAGTTTTACAATCGTTTGCTTGCATTCGTAGACAACCTTCATCGTTTTCTCGTTCTTTTTCGTCGAGCTGCAAAACATTTAAACGAAATTATTTTTCAATACAGGCTATTATACCACCAGTACCCAAGGTTACGATATAAAATGGACAATGCCACAGTGCGTGCTAACCCTTAGATTAATAGGGCTTGCATTTAATTTATGGGACGGTCAGAAATATGATGTACGAAATGCTATTTTTTTCATAATTCTATTATCTCATTTATTTCTTGGCGTAATGATCACTGACTGTATTGTAGAAGAAGCTCTCCGATAATCAAAAGCAGATTATCTTGAAGAAACGTCCATCGCTGTTGGAAATTGCAGCATACGTGTATTTTCCAGGCGCCTTTCTGATCGGACCGCAATTCAGTATGCAACGATACTTGGACTATGTCAATGGTCAGCTTACAGAACGTGTATGTTAATAAATTGGAAAAATACTAATCTAATAGCTTTTAAATGTTTATTGACGAATTCGGGGATTTAGTTCTCCAGTTTCAGAAAATATGTCCAGTTAATATAAATAGCACGCTTTATATTTTTAGGATCCTCAAACTGGTGCTATCAAGCTGCCCAATTGTGTGTCGGCGGGATTCTTACGAGCTTTTATCGGATTCATATATGTCGTGATATTTCAAATCGGTACACTTTACGTTTCTGATCAGTATCTCTTTGAATCGTCATTCCAGAAGTTAAATTTAATAAAGAAATATTTGGTAATCGGCCTGTGGGGCCGCATTAATCTTTACAAATACATCAGCGTTTGGCTAATCACAGAAGGAGTATGTATAATTGAAATATAATTTTTTTAATTTATCTGTATTTATAATATGTACTTTTGTATATATCGATTGTTGATATCAGGTTTGCATCGTCTTTGGTCTTACATATAATGGAAAAGACTCTGAAGGTCATGTTAAGTGGGACGGTTGCGCGAATGTTAAATTGCGGACATTCGAAACTACCATGCAATTCAATGACTACATTCTCTCTTTCAACATAAATACCAATCACTGGTGTGCGGAATATATTTACAAGAGGCTGAAGTTTCTAGGTTCAAAAATATATAGTCAAATAATGACGCTGCTTTTCCTTGCTCTCTGGCACGGTTTTCACTCCGGATACTATCACTGTTTCTTTATGGAGTTTGTTGTATTATACTTCGAGCGAGACGTAAGTATCATTCCTCATACAGAATTTTGCAAGATTTTTCAAAATTAGATTGCTTCTTGTTTAATCCTTATTTTCCATGTGATTTATTTTTCCTAGATTGGACCGGTATTAAAAAACAGCGAGATAGTACAAACGATGCTGAAAATACGATGGGAAGCACGCGTTCTCGCTTGGATCTTTCTGAAACTTTACACTTTTGTTTTCATGGGTTATAGCCTCATATCGTTCGTACTTCTCTCGTATCCGCGATATAACCACGTTTACTCTAGTATGTATTATTGCGGACATGTGTTCTTCCTCTCTTATCCGCTGCTCGCGCCTTACATTAAACGGTTGCTTGGTCAAAGACATGAACATCAGCGATTGCACCAAGAATAAGATAATTCCATTCTTTTTTTTTCCTCGATATATTAAGATATTGCTCTTGTACTTGTTTTTCCTTCCGTCGTTCGGACCGATACTTGACAAGACATACAGCTATAGTATAATGGATGCTGATGTCAATTACAATACATTCACTTACAGTCACTAGTCTTCAAAAGAAATGTGATAGTGCATATCCAACGGAAGATAAGGGAAAAAAATAAAGCATATTATTATTACTATCGTGTTTCGTAACGGTTATGAATTCTTTAAAACATGATGTTGAATTTCCATCGCTTAAATATATCCTCGATGATCGAGTTTCGCAAGTAAAAAATTCCTTTGAAGAATCTGTGACTGAAACGAAATAGCGATAGTAATGGAATATTACTATTAAGAACATTATTAATTTGTAAATCGTTGCACCGTTTAAAAAAAATCCGCTGGTCGGTAATTTCGTGTGCCTGTATTGCAAGTTTCTACGATCAAACTTTACGACACGAAAATTCAAGAAATATAATTCTACAATATAATTCAACAATATAATTCTAGATACTTCAGTATTTTCCTATAATAATATGTTCTTGCGTCTTCAATCATATTTTTGTATATCTAGCGTATTCAATTGAACAAAGTTTTATTTATATGTATATTCCATCGATAATAAAATCTGTTAAAATGCATTATGCCTTTTAGTGATAAGGATTGTTATAATAACAATAAATAGTAGCGACTGCGTTAACTAGTCAAGTATCATATTATCTTAAAAAGACACGAAAAAGAAAGCAACTGTGCATTTAGGCAATAAGAACGTCTATTCAACAAAAATAAATTCAGAGAAATTGTATTACAGAGGATATTTAGAGAACAATATCGTGATTTTGTAAGCGCAAAAACAGCTAAAACAATATAGTCAAATATGCGTAACAATATATCGTGCACGATTTCAATTGAAATATATATTTTATCATAGTGCTACGTTTTGCCGATCTAATTAACTGCGTTTTACTATACCTCTCTAGATGTAAATACGATGATAACAGAACGTAATTCTAGTCGAATGTGTATCTTCTACCGTATGTATGCACGCTGCATTAGTATCAGTATAAAATAACGAGAAGTAATTTTCAATCTTATATATTCGCAATTATTTTTGTAGATAAAAGTCTAACAACGATCTACCTATTTATTCGTATTGTAGTAGGAATACGCAGCTCTTATTACGCACACAGCCTTCGAACACACAGCTCATTGAAATTAAGAGAAACTAGTAGATATCAGTTCGATATACAAAATGTCCAGACTCTGAAATTCTTTACGATCATTTGACATCCTATCATATTCAATGATCAAGTTAGATTGACAAGAAATTATTTGTAGTATTTTGCCTAACGACTTTAACTTGTCTCAAGTACGATTCCAATCTCTGGAATCTTTGATATAGTCGCGATATAGATTTACAAAAATTTACTTGTATAGGACTATACAATTGTAGCTCAATCAGAAGTTATATTGCATTTGCCGATAGCATTTATTATAGAATTGAAACTATAGGATGAAATAAGACGATCCGATATGATTGTTTTGATGCGACACTCTTGTACCTAGTTCATAAGCCGCAGAAGTGTGAATTTTAATTTGGGAATTTATCTATAATTAATTGTATATTAATTAATTATATTATAATTATATTATAATTGTTTGGCAATTATAATTTGGAATTATAATTATTAAATTGAGAGAAAATTAAAATTCACACGCTGATTGTACGTTTCATATTTAATGTAAAACGTAAGTATTTTTACGAATACCTTATCTTGGAGTTTCATGTTCCAAATGTTTTCATTTTATTATCATTATAATAATTATAAATTTAGTTAAAAAAATAATATGTGCTGGAAAAGGATACATATTTGAGTATAGATTCAGGATTCTAAAACATTGTTTAAAGATTAATATTTGCAAGTACGCTTGCGGTCTAGATTTCAACAATTTCGATTTTGTATCGCGTCATTAGTAAGACATGAACGAGAAATATGAGAAAGAGAGAGATTGTATGAAGAAACGAGAGGTAAAACTGGCGAAGAGAAAGGCAGTGAAATGATTAATTATGCCAAAAATTGTTTGATATAAAAAATGTATTTAAAATTATTTTCTTAAAAGATACAAAAGAAACATCGACATCTCATATATAAAAATATTAAAAATGATTCTTTTTTTTGTATTTCTACAAAGAACCACGACAAACATACTCGGTCGTTTAAGAACTTGTTATGTATGCGTATGTGTGAGTGTGAATGTATATGTGAATTGTATACGCGAGCGACATCATAGGCTTTGACAACACGAAGTGTCTGCCTTTTAAGCACCTTTAAAACACCATGCGGCCTATCTTACGAGATATAGGCGATATATACATCCCTCCTAAAATTATTAAGATCCATCCGGGCTTGCGCATTCGTGCTCACGTATCGCGAAACGGCTGCGAGAATAATCACCGTTAAAGATTTGTCTCCGTAAAATGCCGGAAGTCTCGAGGGTGGTGAAGGTGTTCTCGTGCGATGAGCCTAATATGGTCCACTGGGGCCCGGGCCTGGTTGTGGTGCTCCATAACTGTCAATGGGTTGCCCTGGTTGTTGCCCCGGTGGTCCATATTCGCCGCCACCTTGCTCCTTCTGTAATGCATAAAAATAAATGCGTAAGAGACAAGACAAGAGAGAAAAAGAGAGATGACACGTGTCGTGCATATATGAATTTTATATATTATGGCTATCACGCAGCCATGATCTTTTCTGTGATGGCAATTAGCAGAGTTCGGTTAGTCTGCGTATTCGCGCATAATTTAAATTTTGCCAATATATCTGTAGTTTACCTAGCAAGCCAAGCAATTTCGGAAAGCGACTTAGGCTAGAAGAGATTTTCAGCGGTTAATCGAAGAATACCCCCTGATCGACAAAAAAAGTAGATCAAGGGTCTCGATCCGATATTTGTAGTTTACTAAGCAGAGCGCAACGTGTATAGTGAAAGATATCTTTTGTAACGAAAAGTTATAGCAACATTAGAGTGTGTACAATATAATTAATCCTTAAAACCTACTACGATTGTTGTATGTAGAAATCTCGACAAGTTCGCTTAGATAAGCGTTATGGGAAACTTGAAGAGAAATTCTCCATAATTATTCAAATCGTCGACACGGCAATCACCTTGGTAGTTTCGTTTTTCTTTTTTATAATGGAGCCGTGGAAAGATGATTCATGTCCGATTAACTGTAAGGTCGTTTGAAATATATGACGTGCAAATATCTCGCATCTAACATCCGGATTCCTTCATATTCAAAGCAAAAACATGCGCCGCTCAACTCCTATCATCGAAAGCAATTTACATGCCGTGAGGCATACTTTCATCTTTCAATGTTCGCCATTTAACCGAAATCGCTCCTCGATAAATTGCTTTGAAAGTAATAACTATCCGTACATGTATACGTTTGAGCAACATTTATGCTCTGAGTAACTGAAGATTACGCAACGCACTATCCGATGATAGAGACGTCGTTATTCTTGCCAAAATTCGAATTCGCTTAAGCAATTTCATTTTTTAAACTGCATGTATTAGACTTATTTTTATCAAAAGATTAATTTTAATCTCTTTCTAATACTCTATCTTTTTCTAATTTATTCTTTCTAATTCTTAAAACTAAAAGAAGACAAAGAGTAAAGCCGTGATCGGATTAAAGATTGAGATTGAATTGCAATTTGATCAATCAAATTCACTGAACTTGATATTGGTTTTCTTTCTTCTGATCAGTTAAATTCTAATCCAATCTCAATCTCAATCTATAGTCTGATCATGGTTTTACTTTTTATCTTCTTCCAGTTTTAAAAATTAGGAAAAGATGGATAGAGACGTAAGTTAAATCAAGAATGTCAGATTAAGAAAGTTAATCTATATTGATATGAAATGATAGAACATGATGAATGGATGGTTACATCGTCGAATAATAAAAAGAAAAGTGAAAAAAGATAAATCGTTACCTGAGTTTTATAGCGGATGAAGTAGACCTCCGGTTTGCTGGGCTGCGTCGGTGCTTGTGTTGGCAACACGATATCGGGCGCTTCTTCGGGTTTCTTCACCAAGACGTAGATCAACGTCTTCTCCTCATCCTGCTGCGGCAGCGGTGGCAGTTGCGGCGCGGTCGGCGTCGGCGGAGTTGGCGCCTTGATGAACACTATTTTGTAGTGCTTCTGGGGCGGCTGTGGTTGCGGCACATGCTTGGGCGCTTTGTATTCCGGCGCTTCTGGTGGCGGCACATGGACGTATACGTGCTTTTGGATCACTCGGGCTTGCTGTGGCGGACCATAAGCCGGAGCTGGCGGCCCGTAGCCGCCACCATCGCCTCCACCACCGCCACCACCTCCAGAGGGTGGAAAGTATGAATTCACTGGTGGCTCCGGCGCTGGTTTCGCGACCGTTAGTGCGATCGACGAGCAGACGATCGCAAAAATCGTGCTCTGTTAAAAGAGAAAATAGGCATGATGATCGTGACTGCAATGTTAACGTGTTCGAAGAGAGTGTAGCGAAAGTTACAACAAAGATTTTGCTATCCTGTGAGATATATATGGCATTACATGCAACGGAAGTTGTAACACTTTTATTCAAAAATTTTACTTGCGTTATGTAGTATTTTGCAGAAAAGAATTGTTTTGATTATTTGAATAATTTAATGTTTTTTTTTAAATCAGAAACACAAAATTAAATTCCACTCAGAACAAAATTTTAGTGCGACTTCAATGCAATTGCTTTCATGCAAATTATACATTTTGTTATTAATAAAAATTATAATATTGATAAGAGGAGTTTTTGCATAGCAGCAAAAGATTGATTACAAGATAAGCGTTATAAACTGAAAAATGTACTAAATTTTAATAAATATTTTTCTAAATAATAACTAATTAAAAATTTACTAAATATAAACATTTATTTGGTACAGAAATCATTAATTTGATTTAATTACAATTTTTTATTGAGTAAATATTTATTTAATATAAATAAATTTAATTAATGCTGTTGAAAATGTTATTAAAGTTTAGTAATTTTTTTCTCAGTATACATATAAATTTTAATCTGATCTAATTTAAAATGCATAATTTTTGTAATGTGCATAGTAATTTTTATTACTATGCACGTTACAAAAATTATGCAATTTGTAAAAATACACTTATAATTGATTGGCAATTTTCAGTAACAAAATTTAAATTTTTTATAAATTGGAATATGATGTCATAAATATTATAACATCATATTCCAACTTACAAAAAAATGTTAAATGGAATATATACAT
>NW_017259187.1:1634531-1666538 GCF_001594045.1 Atta colombica
TGTAATTGGATGTAATTTACGCTATAATACTTTCTCTGCATAATCAATAATAATCGATAATTTATCATTAACGATTGGCATGTCGAATACGTTCATTCGTGATAAAATGCGCGTAATAGTAATTTACTTTACAGATTACGTCGATGTGAATAGATGAAATACACGACATGGTTGCTTAACTTGCTTAAAGAACTCAATGCGATAGACATTTCTATTTAGCAATTTCTCGTCTAAGAATACAATATAAGAATACACTCGGTTAAATATAAGCATACAATGATTCGTTTATTGCGAATTCCTGTATGATCTGACTCGTAATCATGCATGCGACATTCATGTATTTATCTTCAGTAAAAAAGATAAATACGACGTGATGCATGTTTTTGAATTATTCGCTTGTCAGAACTTGTTAACGACTTTCAATATACTTCGCATTATATTTCTTTATTCTTTTTTTTTCCATTTGATTATGAATTTCCAGACAGGGTCAAAGATCATGTTTTATTTAGAATCTGATTAGCTTATAATGTTTAATAGATTTCCAAATAATGTATTTCAACATGTAAAAGTCATCTATAATCTTGATTAGAAATTAAAAATAATATTTATTCAACACTCATAATTTAAGTTTCAAATATTTAATAAATGAGAAAATATATTTCATTATTTAAATTAAAATTATTAAGTCAAAGAAGAAGAATTAAAAAATTTAGTTAAATATAAATCTGAAAGCTTGAGCGTCCTAGATAATTATTTAATATAATTATATGATTGGATATCAACATGTTTAATTATTTCGATGGGCTAATAAAATTATTTAAGATATATCTAGCCAATTTTTAATTACCTTAACAAAACCGTTCTTTCTATATGAGTCCATCGCGTGTTTATAATAAAGTATAATTTAAATCCAGAATGTTACAATCACATAAGCAGGAAGGCGAGCTTAATCTCGGCAATTATGGGCCTCTCTTAAATGAACGTCAATCGTCCGCCCGACAAATCCTCTTCGGAATTCTCGATTCCTGATCTTTTCCGCGAGAGAGTCCATTAATTCCGAATAGCGTTTCCCATTCCATACAACGGGCACGTCCCATTAGCGTGAACGGAAGAAGACGCCGCGGCGTGCGATGTGCGCGATAACTCACTCCGCTCGAGCGAAGCTTCCTACTTACTTAACGACCGCTCCGATCTTTAATCATGCTTTTAGTGCCGCATCGAAACTCCGCTCTGCATGCTAGAGCTGGAGCCGCTTTCCCCATTTTCCTTCGCGCTATAATTATCGAAACCGTGTCGGTGAATAGAGCGGGAGCATAGGCGGGATCCTTTTACTTTTGCTTGCACCGCGAGTGGTTTAATCCGCGGGAGATTCGTGTCGATGCACCTCGCGCACAGTGGGATGCACGCTCGACGTATTTTTTCTCTCCTTGGAAAAATGCGATCACCGTCACTTTCCATCGTCTAAAAAAAAAGGCCGAACCAACCGCCAGAGTCGGTGTAAACGCCACCGGTTCTCCTCGGATCATCTGCATTGTTTGAAGGACATTTTAAATATGCTAGGTGCCTTTCAACAAATTCCATCGTATACTTATAAATTATTAATCTCTTATAATCTTGTCGACGTGAAAAAATGCAGAAGAAAAACGAAAGGCTCGAGATGAGTTGGATGTATCCAACGATAGATTGCATGAGGATTTCGTAAGAATGAACCGAAAGTTACTCTCATTAAATGCACCTGGTCATTCGATCAATTGACTTACGCATTTACTTGGTAAGAGGATTGCGTCAGTCAACGTTTAAATTTAGTAATCGGTCTTGAATATTGCGAAGAAAAGACTCGAGTGTTCGTTCGAGCCTTGCAGATCACGCTCGAAGAGAACTCCATTCGATTCAAGGAAAATTGCACTTGTCATAAACGTATTAGTCATCGATATAAAACGCTTTCCCGACACGGATGATGTACAGTCATTTGCGTATGAATTTTCACAAACGAAATGGCAAGCGTATAATATGCTTCAATTTTTCAACATTTCTCGCCTTGCGCCATAAATGAAAGCGACGATTTAATTGAGAGATATTTCACTTGCCGATGAAATGGTCATCTCGCATTCATGTTTGCATTTGAAGCATGAGGGAATTAATGCTGATAATGAAAAAAATGTGCATTGATTGTATCTTTGAATAATTACGTTTTAAGCAACGTAAATTAATTTTAATCTCGATTCAACTAAGCCCGTTTTCCATCAATGTATAATAAATTAATTTTCTACCAATGTAAATTAACTTTAATTTCGATTCAACTTACTCTTGTCTTTAGAATTAGAGAGAGATGAAAAGTATGTGTTATTGTGTAAAATGTTAAGATTAAATCTAGTTCTAACTAGAAAAAAAAAGTATACTATAAAAAAATAAACACAAAAATTATATAAACATTAAAATTAACACAAAAATTAATTAAAATTAATTTTAACATTTTTGCATTCTCAGATAGTCCATTAAACGTCTTTAAGTTAAAATTAACATTTTATTTTTTACAGTAACTTGAACTGCGATGAAAATTAATTTATTATAATAATGTAAATTAACTTTGATCTCAATTCAATTTATTCTTCATTTTAAGAACTACAAAAAGATGAAGAGTAAATTGAACTGAGATTAATTAAACTAAGAATTCATTTACATTTTGTATGTGTGTGTGTGTGTGCACACACACATTGGTGAAAACACATTACTTTTCCTTCATCTTTTTTTCTAAGAGCCAGTTTCATCATTTCTAATTAGCTTGATCGATCAATTAAGTGTGATAAACTGAATCTAATCAATTCTGATCAATTCTGCTTAACGACAAACGCATACATAATTGATCAGTTCAATTATTGATCAATTTCAATACAATAATCGGTTGATAAATTAACCAAAGTGGTAAAACCAACGTTAAGAATTAGAAAAAGAAAAAGAGTAAATCGAATAGAAATTAAAGTTAATCTACTCTCTAAATTCTTTACAGTAGAATCTCTAAAGAGTGAAAATTGAGCCAGTCTTGAGAAAGAATGGGTCAGTTTTCATCTTGAAGAATGAAATTTCATTCTTCAAAGTGACAATTCACTCTAAAGGTTTTAGAGAATAGTCTTTGGTGGAAACGTACATAAGAGACCGACAATCGAACTCAATAATTAAGAATGTGTGTTTGCGCGCGTTGTTACTTACCGCGGTGGTCCGCATTTTCTTCCACGTGTGCGCTCCGGAGGCTCAAGGTACTCCCGATATGTAAGGCACGTAGAAAAAGAGATATGTTGAGCGTTTCACTTGCAAGCTTTCACGCGTGTGGCGTGCGATCGAGACTCTTCCGAACTTTTATAGAGGCCACCGAGGGGATACCCACGGAAAAGGAAGGCACAGGAAGGTAGACGGTATTCGTGATCGCGTCGCCGTCGTTACGCGGCCTCCTCAAGGGGATTTCTTCTTCTTTCGCTGCTGTCGCTGCCGCCTCCACTGCCGTCTCTTCTTCGGCAACCATAGTTCAATTCTCATCACAGTTCTGCAGTTCACGGACCAAAGGTGCGCGACATAGCTAGAAAATGAAAGTACTCTAGAAATGAAGATTCATCGTTGCGCGGAACGATTTACGCGCTGATCTAGCTGACGTTACCTGGCCGAGATTTTTCCTTCCGTATATATCGTCGGAACGAAAGTATTCATTCTCTCTCATATCCGTCGATAATTCTAATCGGCAGTTTATTCAGATATCACTCACCGACGAAAGTTAGAGAATATGATTATAGCTTCAATTATTAAATTAAATTCAATTTTTATTAAATTTCAGCAAATATTGTATATGATACACATGTATTATAAATATTTTTATTTGTTAGCTTAGATAAAACATTAGAAATATCTCGATAAAATATAAGATGTAAGAGGGACTGCGGTATCTAAGGATACATAAATTATTACTTTAATAACAAAATTTTTTATGTTGATTGCATTTCTTGGTTGTATTTCTTTAGTTGAAAAGTAATATAACTAATATTAGCCAACATTAAAAATGTTATTATTGATAATGTTTTTAATATTCCCTGCTCAGTTATATTATTTTTCAACTAAAGCAGTCATTAAAAATCTTGATATTGTTAAAAAATAAGCGTGTCCCAAAGTGCAACATATTTCTAGTACAAAGCAATATTACAGCAATGTTTCCAGTAATATTGCAGTAACATTGCTAACTTTGCAATTGTGCTGTACGAGTATCACAGCCTCTCTTATGCATTTTTTATATTCAGTATAACCAGTTACATATGGATAAATAAAATATGCAATACTTATGATCAATCTTTTTGTTTCCTGATTTTTTTTTTAATTATTATAGAGATCGCAGCAAATCATTTATATAAAAAAAGATACTTAGTCGAGATTAGAAGATATTTGATGAAGAGTATAATGGAGAAAACGTGTTTGTTTGCGAATACGATAAAAACTGTATCATTCACTGCAGTAATTTTTCGCTTTCTTCGTACCGTCGTGGTTACCGCACAGTGCACATTATGTAAAATGTGCGAGAAGATATTTCTGGACGGTGGCTTTTGTTAATAAGATATAACATCTTATTGAATCCTACTTTAAATATCCGATTAATCGGAGGCGTCTGAAACTTTATAAAAGTGAGTTATTCATTGCGTTATCATAATCCCAGGAATGCAGCAAAACCGCTCTTGACATAACTATCTACTCGATCGATGGTACCAATGAATTATTCATTATTTACTACAACTCGCGGTAAAAGTAAAACGTGTAAAAGGAAGAATCGACTACTGTGTAAACCGATCTTCTAATGTTCTCGTTATCCACATCGAGAATCATCGGCGTCATCATCGGCGCGGACACCGGACACGATCGCTCGTTATCCAATGTTACTTTCTTCCGCGAATACTTTGTTGCCGTGCGATTACCTATTGCTCGTTTAGACACTGAAAGAGAGAAAGAGAGAGAGAGAGAGAGAGAGAGAGAGAGAGAGAGAGAGAGAAAGAGAGAGAGCAAGAACTGGAGAACAGCGAATCTATTTCTGCGGATAGGTAGGTGGTCGTCCGTCGCTGTTACGCGACTGTATGTGGCTGCCAGGATATGACCGACATTCGTAACGTCCTCTTGAAAAACTTTATATGCGCTACGCGCAGTGTATGAAGCATTTCACTCTGATTTCATCCATGGGTGCTCGACCTGCGAGTTATTTATTGGATGCTCGTGTCCGTGAGTTCGATGAGAAGAGAATCGTCGGTCGAAGGCGATCATAAAGTAAATGTACCAGTGAATGGACATAACCCAATTATTGGACGATATGAAAAATATTTTAAATATTAAAATTTTTTAATGATATATGACTTTAATAATATATGACTTTAAATAAATATTAAATTAAAAAAATTTTTCTCATTTTATCCAATTATAGGATCCATCTATTAACTGTCCAGTAAGTGATACATTTATCTTACGTGTGTATGTAGGTCAATGATCCGTGTGACAAAGCACGTTAATCTAGAACTAGATTATACATTTAAGGAAGATGCAATTGCAATAGAATGAAATATGATGTTTTCACTAGGAGCATCATCAACCATTTTGACAGCTTCAACTTCAAGTTTCTCTTTAACTGAAGTAGATATGAAAAGAATGCAATTTCTAATATGTATTTTATCAATCGCCACCATGAATATTGTCGATTATTGAAATTGCGTTATGTAGTATTTTATAATCGTTAATGTCGATATTTCGAGCAGCCTTCGGAAAGATTTAAATTCGAGATATGGTTTCAAACAGATACGAAAGCAACATTGAGAAAACATACTTTCTTATTCCCAATTGTATAGTGAGTGCAAAAAGTATTTGTACAGGAGAGATATCTTTTAAAAAACTTTATTTTTTTAAAAGTTAATATTAACTAACAATTTATTAATAAAGAATAGAATAGATTTCTTTACATTATTTTGTCTAAAATGTGTAATAATTAAAAATATATTGTTTTAAAATTTTCTGTAAATAAGTCTTTCTTTACACACATTTGCCCTGTATAAGTACTTTTTATACTCAATGTGTATAGACTGAAAAAAAATTGTTTATTTTAATAAATTCAGTCTACATGTAGAAAAATATTATTTTATTGCTAAAAAAAATGATTGACGCAACGGTTATCTTTAAAGATTATTTTTTTAATAATAATCTTAAAATATATTTATTACAAAATGTATTAGAAAAACTTATTATATGCTCAAAATAAAAATTTATTTTCTCCTGAAAAAATATAAAATTGATCAAAGAAACGAATTTTCCATAATAAACAAAACAAATTTGTTTTAATTTAATAAAGTTGGTTGAAGTATTAAATTTATTAGGGAAGATTCAGAATATATATTTTGAATAAATTTAATGCTTGTGATAAACTTATAATAGATTTTCGGATATATAAATTTTTGAAATATTTGAAACAAGTAATTATTACTTGTGTGAAATAATTATTACTTATACATATTTTTCTGCGTGCATCTTTATTTCTTTCGAAAAATGTATGTATTTAAATCAAACATTATATTTGACAGAAAGGCAACTAAATTAATTTAGTTATATAAACAGCTTTTTTTCTCAACAATATGTATACATATATAGGCGAAGGTGTCGGAATTATTCTCGCATCTTTCCGTACCATTGTTTTTGCAAGAAGACAAGTATACCGTGGTAGAAAAGCATTGCTAGAGATGATCCGATTTCAAGTAAGAAAAGAGACAGAGAGGAAAGTTCACGCCTCGGTGATTCGGTTCATTTTTCTCTTCGTCACGTTATTATCGTGACGTGATCGCGTTAGCGAATCTGAAGCGAAACCTGAAGCGAACATAACGAGGCATAGAAGAAGAAGAATCTCGAGGATATCGGTAGGACGCACGTAACGATGCGAATCGAGATTATATATAAATCGCAAAATCGTATTCGAGAGAACGTGCTCGATGTGTAATATTACATGTACGCAATATGACGCGACTCTCTTAACGTTTATTACCACACGTAGAAGGATACCTTATTTGCTCGCAAATGGCGGCCAATTGCTCCCTCATCAGAGCGATCTTATTCTCGCTGTTGCAGGCCAAACATCACAATAAAAGCTTGCAAACAATTATCCTCTGATATAATCGGCGATCGGTTCGCTATATAGATTTCAGGCTATTCTAGACAATTGCGCAATATCAATTTTTCTTAGAAAATCGATCAATCCGTACCAAAACAAAGCGTGTGAAAGCGGATGCATCGTGAGTCAAATACATATCGTGCAGCGCATATATTTGTAAATGATGAATTGTACATTTATGTAAATAAGTATGGTCTGTCGCAGGAAAGCGCGTGGGCGATTGCTCCCGCGTTCCGTTGCCTTGCAAAATTTTTATGTCGTTTGAAAGACCATTAGACACTCATGTCATTACCTAACTCTCATGCTATTACCCAATATAATATTCAGTTCAGCTGCCAGCGTTTCACCATACTTTCCACTAAATTTTCAGTACGTGATACGTGTAATGATCGCTGTATCATTTTGGAAATGTGGCCACTTCAGAATGGGCACATATTTACTTCAAATCTTCGTCACGATGAGAGCCCAGAGATTTTTTGCTGGATCAGCCGACCGGGATGGCCAATCTAATACATTAAGACGATTTTCTACTTTCCAAGTCGTATACGAGCATTGTTTCAGATTATTGTATTATATTATGTTGTTACATTATCTTTTATATCAGATAATAACACAAAAATGCTGTCTAACGATCTTTCAAACGGTACGAAGAATTTTAATTTCAAGGCAATGATATGAGAGTAATCGTCCGCGCGCTCTTGTGCAACAGACTGCACAAATTGTAAATATGATGGTGATCTTAATTAATAAATTGTATACTTTTTGCACGAAAGTTTACATGAGTAATGATTACGTTGTTGGAGACGAGTTTCATCGATGTGACATCAAGAATTAAAAGAGATCGTCGTCAAATAATCGAATTTTTTATTCCAAACTCTCTTCGGTCGTAGGTTATCTTCCACTGCCTCGAATAATTTCACCCGTCTTCATATCTCGGAAATATAATAGAATTGGGCGTAATAAGACTCACATTTTTAGCCTGTTCATCTAAGGAATCCTTCGCTGCAGCCACGTTGGATTATGATAAAATTTTCTTTTAAATCTGATACGGAAATAAATATGATAGTATGATTTGTCCGCGATATTTTAAAATCTCTGAAGCATACTTTAGGAAAATTTAGTTCTTACCAAAAGAATATATTTTATAACGAAATGAACAGTAATAATAATGATCATTACGCAAATAACACAAATAAGCAATATGTGTTTATATATATATATATATATAAAAGTACAACAGAAAAGTTATCACATATATAAGAGCTATGTGATTCAGTCAGACAGAGTCGTTGTTTAGAAGAAACTTGAAGACCAAATCACGATTCGAATCCTGCAATATGTGGAGTACTCTGATTTTTTCTTGTTGTCTTGCATTATGAAATTTCGTAAGGCAATTTGATGTATTTATCAAGAGGCTAAATTGAGATAATAACAACGGACCGAGTCTATGTTTAATGGTTACGTATTTTTCAAAATATAACCTATTAAAAACAGCCCAGCCTCTGTATTTTGTAATACGTTATGACAATAATGATATCGTTATATTGTCGTTGAGCGGATTTCGTACACGGTAAAAAAAACTGCGCAATGAAATGTAATGATATTGTTATTATCATAAATTATATAGAATACACAGAGGTCGGTCCGTTGTTAATGTCTGTTTTGGACTCTTCGCTATTTCCAATATAATAAAATTTAAATATTTTTTTTACTTACTTGGTAATTTTTTATGATTACTGTTACTTCTATCTTGTCGTATTTTATATATATTGATCATATACATTATTATCTTATATATTTTAATATATGTATATACATATATAAATTATTCTATATACGCAATCGTTTATTTCCGTTTATATAATTTATAATTACAAACATATTAATTTATATTAATGCAATGAATTAATAAATTAATTTGTATTATTGATAAAAAAGATGATTTTTCCGTTTCTTTCGCCATTGTTCAATGTAATTAATCGCAGTGAGGGACCGGGAGTCTTAATGTCAAATGTGCACGCTTGGCTGCCTCGACGATCTGTATCCCCATTACCGTAGCACAATTTCAACAGGATAATCTCATAGAATATAAAGATGGTAAAAGAAGATCTCGCCTTCGAGACTCTCGTATAATCTTCAGCAGATGTTCCGTAATATCGAAATTGCTGTTGCATTATACGGGCGCTCTCTCGCCCACCCTTAGATCTTCAATCAATAGATTCCAAAATTCGCGTAACTTCAACTTTTCTAATCTCTTTCGAAACCTACCTGATACGGAGAATCCTAAGACTTTCGACGGCTCTCAAGGCTGACGGGATTATCGAAAAAGAGCCTGACTATTAATATGTCGCCGGTATTTAATACGATATCGATTATGGATTCAAAGTTCTCCCGTGCGTCACTTGTGACCTGTGTGATAATAACGGTAACGGACAAAGAAAGAGAGAGCAGGAGAAGCGAAAATATGCGAGAAAAAAGAGAGAGAAATTTCGGAGAGCCCTGAAGAATTTGTGTGTCCTTGGCCGATATATCGTATTTACAAATACGCATCGCGATTACAAAATCTTCTGTCATCCGCACGAAAAATCGCACCGATGACAGTTGTCGGATCCCGATAGCTCTTGAATTCACGAATACGTTGAGAGACTATCTGTTTGGACGGTAGTGGCGGCAGCGATGGCGGCGGACGATACTCGACATGGATGGCGACTGCGATGGGTGAAAGTCAAACTAATTACAACAAGTACACGCCGGCTGTGTTGCAAGATCCCAACGCTTGCTAAAAACGACGCGATTCACGTCGGGCGAGTGAAGACCGGGCCGTTAAACCGGAACACAAACCGGAGCGCGCGGCTTTCTTGGGTATCTTCCTTTGTCTATCTTACGATCTTGCGAATAAGATTAATTTCCTTTTTACGCTGACTGCCGTCGTTGCATACGTAATTTGCGTATATACATATTATACACCCGCGGTATATGAATACTATCTCTTGAGACACACGAAGCAGATTATTTAAGTATAGAATTGAGACATTAATGTGAGCCAAATTGGTACTCTTGTCCATCGGCAATCTGAGTGTATCACGAATATCACGAATTATCTGAGCGTATCACGAATATCACGTATTATCTGATCGTAAAACGAGTCACCTATTCGGCAATGCCCGATTTAACGGACGCAATTCATCGCATAAATTTCACCATGCGAGTGTAACATCGTTAAAACTTGCGAAAGCATCAGAAAAACGACGTGCCAAGATTAAGTCGCTAAGTGGCTTAAATGTGAAAGAAGCTCAACGATATATTGTTCCACTTCAAATATATTTATTTATTTAATTTAAAAGAATTAAGCAAAAGCTATCGAAACACTTTAAATATTTGCATTTCTTTTTATACTTACATTTGTGAATACTTAAAATTTTTAAATGTTTTATGTAATTGTAATATAGGAAAAAAAAGTTAGAAGAAAATTTTGGAAAAACTTTAGGGAAAATAAATGATACAACAATAAAAGAATATAAGGCAATGAGAGCGTCAAAATATAGCGCGGAAATTGATGCTCAATTATAACAAGAATTTCAATTAATTCACATAATATATTGTACTACTATGTCGATACAAACATTTCCTGTACGTTTTTGCTTCAAAAGGATGAGCATATCTCTACTATCAGATTGAGAATTGCCAAAATTGTTTCTTCGCTTTTAAGCCAAATGACTAGTCTTCATCTCCATAGATCACAATCACTTATTCCAAGCGTAACACGTCAATTTAATAAAAAAATACAGACAATTTTTTAAAGTTATTGTTATAAAAAAATACAATAAAAGATTATTAAATTATTAAATATCCAGATGGAAGTCAGATACTTAAACCATCAAAATTCATATTCTAAGAGCCACAGATCAATACATGACTGATATTACGTAATATGTGCATAATTATTGACAACTTACTGAAGATGGTTTGAAGCAAACCGAATACAGCGAATGTTTAGGAAATTTTTGTATCGACATATAAATACAATATTCTTTCTATTTTTTCTTTATTATATTTTTATTTTGAAGGCCCTCTATATTCTTTTAAAATTTTAAAAATAAATAAGATATGTTTACAGAATACATATTTCAGATCGATATCGATTTTGTATCTCACTGAATTTTTATAAAATTTTTCAACCAGAATAATTTCTTTAACAATCGAACTGAACTTGTATGTATTGATAGTTTTTGTATATAAAATTTCATCAATAATTGCTCGAAAAGTATTTTATTTTATATAAAAAATATAAATAGTATTTTATAAAATGAAAGTTCGGTTTCATTCATTAACAATAAATGCTTATTTAATTAATCGACTTTTTTGTTCTTCCGCGAAATGAAAGTACAAAGAAATCATCTACATTTGCAAATATGGCATATAATTATCAGTCAAGCATTAAATTAATTTTTAATAATATTATATCCTATATTTATCGTATCGTTAATAAATTACAACCTTTGAGTATTCAGAATAAATTTTCATTTTATTGTGTTGTTTTACAGTAAATATTATTTATTTTAAACATTTTTTCTTATCTCGAGATATTGTGAAAGTCGATAGTCCTATAAATTGATGGATCGCCATTATCAACTTTATCATTAAACATTATTAAGATTATACATTTCTGGCAAGCGGTGATTAGCTACAGTTTATACATAATTATTGGGCGACATAGCAATTGTAGATATTTTAGAATTATAAAAAGACTTGGGATTATATATACTGAATAATAGAATTTTAAATTTGCTGCATTGTATAAATTTCCGATATGACTAGTAATCGAAAGTACTATGAAATATTTGTAGTAATTAGCGAGTATGTTATTTTATGTATCTCTGACATGTTGTTACTTTTTGCACTTTGATAATTAACAAGTGATTTGATAGTTAGAGACATTCTGGGATTATAAAAGGATTTGCCATATACGTATGTCATTGAAGCGTTGTAAGATTCAATTTCACAACTTACGGTTAATTCAGCCTGGTTCAACTTATTTCTCTCTTTCCAATTCTAGCATTAGAAAGAGATGAGGAATAAGTTAAATCTCGATTAAGAGTTAACCATGAGTTGTGAAATTGAGTCTAAGTAATGATAATCGAAAGTATTGTATGGAGTTTATGGAATACAAATGTGAGATATAGTTTTCCATGTAGAACTTCTTTGATTATTGTTCTTTTATTGTTGTTCTTCTTTATGTATTATTGTTCTTCTTTGATGTGTTATTATTTTTCACAATTTGATAATAATTATCGAACGACGGCATTTAGAGAGATTGTGGAATGATTTGGCCAACCGGTCCCTTTCAGCAATCGGACGAGAGATCTCACTGGGTCCTTTCAGAATTATGGATTGAAATGGATTCAAATTTTTAAAAATACGCATTTGAGAAAAAATAAATTCTTTTTAATCTAAACATATTTTTATTCATTTATATTAATTGTATGAAGCACATTTCTATGCCTTTTAATTTAAAAATAATATCAACTTTTTTTATGCATCGTAAAAACTGCTCAATTCAAAATTCTGAATAGAAAATGCAGTTTTTCAATCCAATTTAACCCAATTAAATTCATTTGAATAAAAATTCAATTGAATAAAATAAGTTTTTTTTTTAATTCAGTTGGATTCAATTATATTCTTAAAAGACACATAAAAATTTTAATCCATTTATATCCATTCTGGATTACTGAGATGATGTAATTTCATAGTTTAAATCGATACCGCGAACTTCGTCTGCGTTTATCTTCTGATCTGTGTAAGAGTTCAAAATTCTTTTGAAATGATATTCTCACTTTGATGCGATATTCTGTCTCTCCATGGCGAAAAATCTTTTTTTCACCTTTCGGTTCGTTGTCGCTCTCTTCTGCCAGCATTCAAGATTAAAGTAAATCATCCAGTAGAAGTTGGGAGTTCTTAATGGCAGTTTGTCTATTAGATTCTGTATGATATGTTATCACTGGATGGCCAAATAAATGAAAGACAAAATAGGATTCTATATGATTTCTTTTGATTCCTGGATTTCCAATTTTCGAGAACATTGTGTTTACTTCCTCTGTGTAAGAAATAGAGATTCTTGTAAAATAATAATTTGTTAATAAGTGAAAAATCAACCGATAAAACATCAATGAATTGAAAACGCCATATTAATTCAAAGCAAATCTTCATGTTAATAATATTTTTTGTAAATTTATACAATTTCCAATTTAAGCAAACTGTGCGTCGACAATCTTAAAACACAATCTTAAACTGAATATGGAGTGATAATGGATGGTAATAACATAAACTAAATTGATAAGCAATTAAATATTAGTGCTTCAAGACCGACGCACAGTTTATTTGAACTGAAAATTGTATAAATATTTATACATTGTATAAATGTTTACAAAAAATATTAATACACACAAAGATTCATTTGACCGAATATGACATTCTCCACTTACTTATATTTCTTTATTTTAATGTGACATTATACTGTTCTATACACAGAAAAATACGCAAGTAATAATTACTTTACACAAGTAATAATTACTTATTTCAAAAGTTTATATATCTATCATAAGTTCATCACAAATATTAAATTTATTCAAAATATATTCTGAATCCTAGTAAGTTTAATACTTTAATCAAGTTTATTAAATTAAAATTAATTTGATTTGTTTATATTATGAAAAATTCGTTTCTTCAATTTTATAATATTCTCCAAAAAAAAAAAAAAAGAAATTCTTGTTTTAAATACATAATAATGAGTATTTTTAAAATTTTATAAAAAATAAACATATTTCAAGATTAAATAAAAAAATATTCTTTGTTGAAGATAATCGTTATTTAAAAGAAAGGAAATAAATTTAGTAATCACTTTTCTTAGCAATAGAATGATATTTTTCTGCGTGTACGACAAAGCTCTCTCTCACCTGTCAGACTGTCGTCTTTTGGGAGCAATGGAAACTGAGAGGTCTTATCAGATGTTTCTTTGGAGCTATCATTATCGTCTACAGTGATCTTCTTAAATGAATGATCTCGCCTTGTATTTTCCCATTCAATGGGTAGTTTCGAAAGTCCCTCTTTCTCCACAAACACATTGCTTGATATGCTAACATGACCTGTGTAACAATTCGAAATTCTTGTAAAATAATCCCTTTTTTATTTTGGCACAATGTCTTTTCTATGGAAAAGAAAAATCTGTTTCTTACCTAGCGGATTATCTTTAGTTCCTAGAGGGAAAAAAACTTTTTTTACTTGATCAGATTGGAAGGATTCATTGGAATTTTGGTCAATGATACCAGTATCAGCGCTCGTCGTTTCTAACGTAGTCGATGTCAATCCATTTTTATGTATGGCATAGCTTTGTACGACGATACAGTACAACAGCAGTAATTGCAATTTGCTCTAAGAAAATATAATAATACAGTTTTATCAGTTTTTTATAAGACCGCTTTTATTTTTGTAAGACTGGTTTAATACCATGAACATTTTAAGTTTACCCCTTTGCGACTTGTAATATTTTCAAATATTTGTAAATTAATTATTATGCTATCCAGAGATAAAAAGAGTTGACCGTCTGTGTACAAAAATAATTTTGCTACCCAAGAAGACAATAACTTTTATATGATTTAGAAAAATTGATTTCTTTTAAATTTTTTTTCATTTACCACGAACTTCGATTGCAGAGTTGACTAAGTTTCACCCTCTATAACAAAGATATCTGTCCAATTATTTTATCATTACCGGTAAAATCGTATGAATGAATCTTCTCCCGAAATTGAATGAAGCGTGAAAGGTCACTGCTCGTTTCTAATTCTTTTTTTTGTATTAAAAGGAGATACATCTTATGATTTGTCTTGATTTGCATAAGCGCGGAATTAAAATTGTTTTCAGTTCAGATTAATAAAAGAAAAGGGATTCTATTCACGATATAGACAGATAGATGCCGCGTTTATTTCGATTACAATTGCATTGATTATGTTACGCGAGTACGCGAGCGAATTTGCAAGGTGTAGCAAACGGCAGCTAACCATTTCCGTGTCTAGATTTCGCTCTATTCAGCTCGTAAACGTCGTAAGTTCTCGGAACTATAACAAAGTATGTACGATTACAAGCATGTACAATGCAAGCACTACCAGGAGCAATTATGACTCGTTAGGTCCTCCGATCTGGCGGAATTTAATGACGTGATTAGCATAGAAGTGCGTACTCGAGGAGAAAATAACGCTGACGATGTTCACGCTGTTACATCTACATGTTCTACGTTTCTATTCTATCACGATTCTACGATGGTTTCTATTATAATGCGTTTGATCGGAATTAACTTTCATGATTCCCCAACAGCAGTTTATTGAGGTTTATTTACAAGTGGAAAAATATCTGATGGTGGAATATATAGTTATTTAAAATTGTAATATATTTCCTGGAATTTTTTAAAAGAAAATGATGCAGATGATTACGCACCTTTATCTGTCCCACAAACATTTTGAAACGTTTCCTGATATATTGGAATTCGAGACCGCCAATTGACTTCTAACTTCGAGATGTTCTGCTCTTTTTAGACTAGTATTATATTTGGATATTCTAATACAGATCAATAAAAGAGATTTAAAATATCTATTGTTATAAGTGCATATCGCTAAAATAAGTAAGAAATATATGAAAGTTAAATAAATTTTTGTAATTATTTCAAATATTTTATACTCAGATGTTTAAAAATTATTAAAGAAAAATATAATTAGGTCCTAATATATTTTTTGTATTTTAAATGTATTTTAATGTTTTAATTTTTTTAATTATATTCAAGTCAATGATATTCCTAACGATAATTTATTTATTTAAAGTATTAAAAATATTAAATTATTCTAACATCCGCATTTCGGTAAAAAGCCACATAATGCTTAGAATTAGAAGATTTCAGAAAATGATCGGAAAGGGTTGGGATGTACCATCGTGTATTCCATGCAATTCCATTAAGCATTCTATAATAACGAGCTAATTCGCATTCCGACGAAAGATCACGAAATGCCTTGAAAATTCCAAAAAATAGCTGGAAAAATGATATATTATCGTTTATTTATTCTACGCGATTCCGTCATGCGATTCTCTGGGAACGAGAAATAACAAATCAAATACAAAGTCAGTAAATTTTGTTAGGCAAACAAGGTGATTGATTTATTCTATTATTTAATTATGATCAGAGGAAATTGTGAGAGAGAGAGGTACTGGAGGTACATATATATGTTGAATAAGAAATATAAATTGTGAGATCTTTATTGCACGAACGCCTGATGTTAAATATTTATTGCATGTGCTTTCTTGTTCATAGTCTTCTCTGATCATATTGAATTCTGACATCATATGCATCCATATTATTGTTAACTTGTATGGTATATATATTTTTTAAAATTTGATGTTATCTTCTCGGTACGGACCGAAGAATTGATTTACAATATAAATTTTAATATGGACATCATTAAAAACATATATAATGATTGCTTACTGACATCGTAGAGGAGAATTATGTAACATCTGCATTTATTTATATATGAAACGAGATCCTTAAACAATCCGATCTATTATAAACTTATAATTTTTTTTTTAATTGCTGAGGAAGACTAAGTAAAGTCCGAAATATACGTGCTGTATAAAAAAAGTCTCATAAAAATCTCATAAAAAGTGGAATAACAGAATAAGTTAATTAGTCGTCCTTGCTCGTTTAAATCTTTCGACTTTATATTTCTTTTATTATTGATTTAAGTTTAATATAAAACACGTTTTAAATGATTTAGACAATTTATAAAATAAAAAAAATTTTAATGAAATGTTTAAATAAAAAGAAACGTGATTGACTATTTAAATGTAATAGTAAAGTGTATTTCCTATATTTTTTCAAAATTGAATTCTTCAAGATTATTTTAGATTTTCCATGCTTGAATTCAAACATGGAAATAAAAAATAAAAAATTCTGATTGTATTAAAATATTATACGATTCAGAAATTTTTTTTTATAAATATATCTACTAATAATATTCTTGTATTGATCCTGTTCTTGTGAATTTATAAGCATTCTTTCTTGCTTTGTAGATATCTTTAGGAACTTCTTAAAATCATTTTTAAGTACTAATCGAGTTTTAACAAAAAAAACTCTGCAATGTATATAACGGGGTCCACATTAATTTACTCAATGGCTGAATTTACTCAATGGTTGAATGGCCCAATATAACAAAAAATATAACAAAGAATACAATAAATATTTTTAAAAAATTACATTTTATTATGTCCCAGCAAAAATATAGTTATTTAGCCCTTCCTCTATCTTCTCAAAACAGAAGAACAGCACTTTAAGAATTAATTAAAATATAAACTCGTTATTTATGTACTTTAAGTCATATTTGACAATCATATAAAAAAAATTTTGATATACTTCTAATAAGATAGTAATAGAAAAACATCAATTACCAACAAAACGAACGCGTCATGGTGACAATTTTTTTACAACTTCGATATTTATCTATGAAAAGTTAAAGATGTGGAAAGAAAATCTTTAACGGTTAAGTTAGATGTAATCATTTAAATTTATTTAAATGACTACGTAGGTACTATATAAATTGACATAGAATTAAGCGATTCAGCTTGACCATTAAAGAAAAAAAACTTTCTTTCCTTCATCCTTTATTGTTGTATGTTTACATGTAAGATCCTAGAAACTCTTCGTTTAATAAAAAATTTTTTAAAAGAGATTTCTTTTAATTATAATAGATTTTTAAGTAAGACTTACCAGTAAAAGCCCACGTTATTACCTTCTCCTCTATTATAAGTAGGAATCTTTGTTTTTACATCTAGACACTATTAAAACTGCCACATCCACATCTGCTTCACTGATCCTAATATATATCATCTTACATACATATATCTAATCGACCTTACGGTCCTATATTTCTGTAAACTAGTTTGATAACACTCATCCTCAAATGTTACTGATAATTTTCCTTTTGTTTCTATCCTAAACTTTATGACTTCTCCAGCTAGACATTAACATTCCTTTTCTAATGTACGTCAATAATGCACTTTATGCATTCACTAGAAACATCAATCTTCCTCAAGGATAAGCGAATCCTGTAACTTCATTTCTAAAATTGTAATTGCAAAAAAAAAATTAACACAACAAACCAGAATTTAAACTTGGGATTCTTCACTCTTACATCTAGATATTATTAAGACTATATACCCACGATTCTCGTAATTATTCTAATCGTTTATAAATACTTAATCGGCTTCATGAGTTTATATTTCTACATATTGTATATATTTGAAAATGTTGCATAATGTTCCACTCAATATCTTTCTTGAAAATTTGATACCCTGTTTTTTACATAATTGAATTCGTCTTTAAATAATTTAATTTTTCACAAAGTATTTTTCGTTAATACTTTTGTCAGTAAACGCGCCATGTTGAGATATCATGAAATGCCTTCACGAAATGCTTGTGGATTTACGAGTTTTTACTTTCACTCGGAATGCACGATTACGAGCAATAACGCATATGCATAAAGTGTAAGACATGTTATTTATTGTATCAAGATAAGAGTGTACGCACATTGTATTAAAATATAACTTTAAGTGTAATTTGCGCGAGAAAAAAATTTACATTATCTGTCTTAAAGACGAGGCACTAACAAAAGCAGAGTGTAAGAAATCAATAGATGTTAGCAATCCGTAAATTATATAGAAGTTGCATAAATTATCTATAACGGTAATAATGTTATAAATCAATTTAAATTTAACATAATTAATTCTTAAATTCTTGAAAGTAGAAGAATAAATGAAACTGCAATAATCACTAAGAAAAACAGCATGTCAATCAAAATAGATAATTTATTTATAATTATAAATAAAAATACTGAAGCCAATAAAAATATATGGCTAAAGTAAAGAGCAGATGAGGTCAAATATTATTATTTTATTAACATTGTATTAACATACAATTTTTTTATATAATGCACGTAACATTTATCATGTATATGATGCATTTCAATTTATCGTATTATTGCACGCATTATAAGGAATCGATTTTGTATTTTAAGACGAGGAAAAATTACAAAAAATGAGCGAATTTATTAAAATATTTATAATTTCATTGGTCAATATATCTATTTACTCATTTTTATAATTTTTATTTTAAAGTACAGAATCTTTTGAAAGATAATGGTCGCAGGCAATAATCTGAAAAATGCTCCTATGAAGTTGGACCAAAGAAAAATATTTTTAAGCGATAAACACAAGGTACTGCATTACAGAGCTAGTTATATATTTACATTTTAATATGTAAATGCAGCTACATGTCAGATATATGAATTTGTATGTAATCGTATCACATCGATATTTATTTAATAAACTACTAATCAGTAGCGACAATTGCATTTCCATGATCTAAAGAATTCATTTTTTATATATCCTGCACTGAAAAAAAATATAGTCAATTTTAATAAATATTTAATTGAATACTGTCAACTAAATATTTATTAAAATTAACTATAAATATATAATTAACTATAATTAACTATAATTTTTTTCTTAATGTGATTATTCTGTACAAAAAAATTCGCTTCACAAAACTCTCTATGAAAATAGTTATGCAATAATGAGCAGAATGTCTAATTGACGCACATAACAAGATAACATTAGATATTTTTAAGAGGATCCTAAAGCCATTTGTATTATCGACTAATTATAAATTTTGTTTAACAATTACTTTTTTCCTCTTTTATAGATTCGAAAATCCTTTTCCAGGATTAAAATATACGCATTAATACGTGTTTGAAGTTAATGCCGAAAACGACAAAAAATTTTTCTTAAGATTTCAATTTCAAAATGTTTTGTCGTTCTTGGAATAAATTCCATCTCACAGACACATATTAACGTATATATTTTAATCGTGGAAAAAGATTTTCGAATCTGTAAAAAAGAAAAAAATAATTGTTATATAAAAAAGATGATAATTTTGAAAAAGCTTGTTAAGTCTTCGATCAATTTCGATTAATTTCGCAAACTCAGGATTGTTTGTGCATGTCATATGCTTCCGGAAAAGATATCATTTAGTACGTATGATGTATAAAAGTTTTAAGGAAATTATAACTTGAGGTGACAGCTGTGATTAATATGTCAATTCTGGCAAAACAATTATAAACTCTAGAACGCGTGACACGTAAAATTAACGCTGGACGAATAAACATATATCACTCTATTTTTAAAATAGGCACATATGATAATACAGAGAAAGCTTATTCGTGGACACGTACCTTGTAAGGAAAGAATTAAAATTC
Organism: Atta colombica; assembly: GCF_001594045.1. Classification (NCBI taxonomy): domain Eukaryota; kingdom Metazoa; phylum Arthropoda; class Insecta; order Hymenoptera; family Formicidae; genus Atta; species Atta colombica. The sequence goes on from NW_017259187.1 coordinate 1,655,049, forward strand.
ATTCGAAATCTCTTGAATTGTACTTTTAATGTTGTTAACTTTAATTAGAAATAATTTTTTTACGGAAAAAATGTAGAACGCTCTTTTTGACCCATTTGACAATTAATTAAAATCCTGGTAGGTTATCCAAGTTTTGGAAAAACAGCATTGTGTTCAATGCGAAAAATCTTCGGAATCTACTATGACATTTCGGAAAAAATTTGATATAAAACTATGTAACTTTTTAATTATTTTTAATTAATTATAACTTCGATTATTTTAATTATTTTTCATTAATCTTAATTATTTAAAAAAAATATCTGTTGCAAATGATGCGTTTACATTACTTAAACTCTTATAAACTCTTATATTATCTTATATCAATTTGCATAAATTGCTTCAGTAACATTAAACTATTCATTGCATTCATTTAACATGTATTTTCAATTTTTTTAAAAGTTTCATCTATCTGTAACTTGCCTCTAACGGTATTTTTTATCTGTGTTTTCATCTTTCCCAGTGTTTCCGGTAAAGCAATCATTAGAAAAATAGTAGCAATAATAGACATTATGCAGTAAAAATAAATGGTAACATTTCTATCATGTGTTACCATTACTGGATACAATTGTATGATGTAGCTGGTTACAAGAGAGATGAAAGTAGTAAATTGCCCGAAAATGTTCACATATCTAGTAGGCTATTGTTCCAGAATCATGAACCAAGGAATCGAAAAAATCCAAATAATCCAAAACCCTGCGATTTAGAGATTAATCCTAAACTTTATAATTAGCTAATATTGATAAATCATTTTTAAGAAACTCTTTCAAAAAGATAATACCTAAAGTTCAATCTACGTTGGATTTCTGCCGAGATCATCGAATAATAATTACTTTCTTAAAAAAAAATTATAACTATTGACGAGATAATGTATGAAAACATTATTTTCTTACCACATAAAAAAGGATACAAACAATGGGAATAGTTGTAACGCTAATGTTCTCAAAAAATTGCAAGTACACTGTCAAAACGCCCAAAGAAATTGATATACCAACACCAGACAAATAGTTCGACGATCAATTCTAATAAAATTTCAAAATTTATTATATAAGTCTCTAGAATATTATCAAGAATATTATCAATTTGAAATACATCATAACGTCTAATGAGCATTTTAATAGAGTGATCTATAGATTAACCACAAAAGTCCATAAAAAAATATCACGACAGCTATTGAATTTAAAACATTAAAAATTACAGGTTACAATAGTAAATTTTCGCTAATTAATATTCATAATTATGTAATTAATAATTATCGCTCTTGTCTTAGATTATTAGTTTTACTTCAACTATTGGTGTTTGATTTTTTATGGATGTATTATGTAGATTTATAATAAGTTCATATTGAATGTAGTTGTAGATTGTACAATAAAAAAAAATAATTACCTTTTGCTATAACATGCAATGATTACAATGTCTATTAGTTGAATTATTCCTACTATTATGATAATCAAAAATGGATCTATTGTTATGTTGATCCTGATGATAAAATCAATGGTATAAAATATAATCACATACAGTCTACAAAGCTTTTGAAAAAGTAAATAGAGATTTAGTATCACAAAAGGTTTCCACACTTCTGGTAGAAGGATTGTTCTCCAAATTCTCTTTAGTATGCTCCACACATTCCAAATAAGAAATCTCTGTCTGATTTCTTTAGTCAAGGAGAAATCTATTCGGCAATTTGGAGATATTTCAAATTTATTTCTCGACTCGATATAGTTTGTCATTTTTGTAAACTCTTCTTGGAACTCTGTATTTTTCCTGACGCAAATCGTGGATACAAAGTAGAGCAATCCTAGCGTCTTCCTTTCAGCCTTTTAAAAGTAACCACTCAGAACTTTCGCGGATGAAGAAAATATTGCATAGGACAAACAATATGGAAAAAAATGCTGCTATTGACTTCCAATCGTTCTGAAATAATATAAATGTGTTTTAATAAAATATAAATGTAAATAAAATAAAATATGAATATTAATTTATATTTATATTTTATTATATATCTATATGTTAATTACATATGTTATATGTGTATATTTATTATGTTAACAATATTAACGTCTAAAGTTTTAATTTGTCTATTTTTAATAAAATTTAAAAATCGATATTAACGTATTCAAATAAAATTCATAATAAAAAAAACAAATAGCTTATTGTCAGAATGGCAGCAAATTAGTAAATTTGATTTAAAAAATTGAACAAATTTGATTTCGTCCATATTAGCGTCCATATTAGCTTGCTCTAGCAAGAGACTGTTGATGTAACTGATGGCAGATTGGCAGCAAAAATCGAAAACTTATCAAATGCAGATTTTGCTCGATTTCTGCTATTAATCTACGTCAAACTATGTGCAAGTCTGCTTGATTTCTATCATCTGTTTTGAAGTCATGTAAAGAGTTTTTCTCTCACACTTTGGCATTCGCCAGTATTTCATATAACGGATTCTGCATCATACTAATTTTTCTGCTGATAAAATTTATCAGCAGATACTTTGCAAAATTTCAAACAAACTTGTTTGAAATTAGATAATACAAAAACATATGATGATTAACTCAAATTTTATCTAATTATCAATGATATTTTTATTCTCTTATTAATAAAAAATTATTTAATGCTCTTACTTGTAGAATAAATCCTAGAAAGTAAACGATCAGAATTCCAGTGAGCTATTTGCGAGGTAACCGTAATGACTGTTTTCCATGAAGTAATAGAGATTTCTGCTAAATATATTCCAACAGAAACTGCAAACATACCCATTGCAATTCCTAAAAATTTACAAAGCATTTCTACGAATTGTTTTTGTTTGCTTTTTCATTAAAGAAATAAGTTTCGAGAAGATTTTGTTTTCCTTTTTTCGATTTGAATTTCTCACCTATTAGCATCCTATCGATGAAGAGTTGTATCACATTATAACTACTCCCAATAAGAAATTCATCCCAAAGAAAAATTTACACAATATACTATCATGGTACATCGTCTTCCATAGTTCATTATGATAAGGCATAAGAGGCAACCAATAATTTGGAGACCGTGAAAAGATAAAATTTTTCGAATAAATTTTTATAACATAATTAGGTGCATATAAAATTATTCAAATTATTGTTGTTATCAACAGATATTAAAAATCATAAAAATTGAAATCGTATTATTTATTACAAAATATGTTAATAAGCACATTTTGTAATGGGAAATAATATTAAATTTTTTTTCATTGAAAATAATTACCGAAAAAAGGTGTCTCCATTGCATTTAAAGTTATTGATGATCTATTACTTGCCAGTACTGAAAATACTACGGAGGAATATCCTAAAGTGGCTCCTGCATTCATTAAAGCCAAGTTACAGATAATAGTGTAAAGAAACTGCAATAAATTATACAAACTGACCATATAAAAGAAATTAAATATAATATTTTATATTATTATATTTTTCATTTTTATTGTATAAAAATTAAATATATGCTATTTCTTGTTTGAAATTTTAGAAATCTGTAGAACTCACATTTAAAAAATTCATTTCATAAAATTTCTACAATAGTAAACCACATTAATTAAAGATAATTATAAAGATCTCTTTTCTTTATTATTAAAAATATATATAAATAATTAGTTGTATCAAAAAGAGAAGTTCTCTTTGTATATTTAATCGATATTTAATTGATACATACATACATTCTTGTATTTGCCATTTTATTCCTTGCGAAAATATATCACAAAATAATTCTAGATTATCTACTTTCAGTCACAAAGATTATGTGATTTCTTAGATAATACATGAATGGCAGTATACACTCTGGATAAAAATTAATTGTGTACAAGTTGCGTTTAAAGCAAACATGAATATATATTACTAATATGTTTAAACGCAAAGTTTCCAGAAATATTAGCAATTATTCACTTTATACACTTAAAGCAATTATTCATTCTATACACTTAAAGTATATTTCAAATAATAATATAATCAATAAATAATAAAATCCGTCTTGTTAAAGTAACTTTGAGCCAATCATCTAATTAGACATAAAAAAATGTATTGAATTTTTCACGCGAGACGTCGAAAATAGTTCTTGAACTAATCCACTTTTTAATATATAACTTACGTATACGTGATTATTTAACATATCTTATTACGAAGTAATAAAGTATAAAGACATTTTTGTTATTCATATACGTGTATTACATACGTTGTTATAAAAAAATCAAGATCATTAACTCGTTCAACAAATAATATTACAAACATAATTGCGTGATAATTTGTAAAGATTATTTCAAGATACTTTGTTAATTATTTTGCCAGTTATATTTAATCTTCTTTTTAAAAAATCATCTTACCTCAAGTACAAGAAAATAAATTGCATATATATAGGTAGAGTTTTTACTATAAGGCCTATAAGTAAAATAGTCGTTAAAATAAAGTCGTTGATTAAATTAGCTAAAGTTTAGTCGAAGTAATTCCAACTCTTGAATTCGCGTTCGAACTGAAATTCGATATATCGATTGTTCTACGAGTGCGCGTCATCGCGGAAAGGGATCCATCTTTGTTCGCACTTCACGTGAAAGAGAAAACGGTTCAAAATGGCGACGTACTTGGCAGGTTTCTGTTGTGCAAAATAGGTTATCGGGTGGTTCCTATATGCGACCGATAATTCAGGATTTAACGTGAAGCTAATAGTGCCGAAAAATATTATGATTAGTTCTAGATAAGATTCGTGTACACGGCGCGTTTTAATCTCCCGTATTATCGCGCACATCCGGAAGATAATGGCCGATAATGCCATTGCGGGTGACGACGAGCTCCTGAAAAATATTAAAACGCTTTTGTGGGGTTCGACCGTCAAGGAGGACGTTTTCAAGCGATGGGCGCAAGGTATTGAGGCTTTCTCTTTCAATACGGCGGTTATTTTCATGTAGACATAAGAATTTTATATGTAACACACCAATCCAATGGCCAATCATTAGCGTTAATAGCAACTTTCATGAAAGACAACCTGAAAATTCATTCATTTTGCCTTGCCCAATTATTTTCTATAAGTATTTGCTTAATAGCATAATTGTATAATACATAACATGTATAATTAATTAAGTTGATAACTTAATGTTGAATAATGCTCATGTACCTCTTATGTAATATAGACAAAATGTAACATTATAAAGTTTCTAGAAATATTATAAATTTATTACTGTATGTTCTAATTACACTAATTAATTTTTTGTAGGCTTCTACTTCAGTATAGATGAACCTACTGCGCTTGTACAGACAGAAGGAGGACCTTGCGCTGTGATAGCTGCGGTTCAAGCATTTATTTTGAAGCAGTTACTGTTGGAGAGCGATGTTATAACTTGGAAGGATATCAAAGCCGAAAAATGTGATCAATTACTTGTGAAAGCCTTGATTGAAATTATAAATCAGGCTGCTGATGTTCAGGATCCTAAGTATTCAGTAGTACATGCCAATGATTCTAATGACTTCGTATCTAGCAAAGAAGGTACTGATTCCAAATCAGCAGAGCCAATGGCAAATTCAGCCCAAGATATTAGCGAAGGTAATCAAATTAATGAAACATTGGCTATCAAACAAGTGTCATTAGAATCAGAAGCTTTTCATTCTCAATTAAGGTAAGCTTATACTAGAAAATAATGTTCTAATAAATTTTAATTTTTTAATATTTTGCTATTAATTGATATTTTATTGATTGTTATAGGATATTTACTACAAATAGCATCGATGATGTAGAAGATTTCTTTACGGAACGAATTGGAATGTTAAAAGATCAGTATGGTATATTACTTCTACTTTATACAGTGATGTGTACAAAAGGAGTTCCAGAAATATGCTCCGAAATGTCGGATCCCACAGAACCCATGATCGATTCTACTTATGGATATGGAAGCCAAAGTTTAATAAATTTAATGCTTACTGGCCGGGCAGTTAGTCATGTCTGGGATCACGATCAAGATATTAGTGGATTAAGTGAGTTGATTTTTCTTTTCTTTAAACTTGATTACATTATCATCTCAATTCTATGTATATTTTAATTATATATTTTAATTTATACATAGATAGATTAGCTTTCAGTACTCTATATTATATATTTTACAGAATTACGCGGTATTGATAAACAGAATACAGTAGGATTTCTCACTTTGCTAGAGCATTTACGATATTGCGAAGTGGGTACATTTTTAAAATCACCGTCGCATCCAATCTGGGTGCTAGGATCGGATACGCATCTAACTGTACTCTTTTCTACGGAAAAGCGATTAGTGAGTCCAGAAACACCATCGGAACAAGCGCGAAGAATTTTCAAACGTTTTGATCCAGAAGGGAATAACTTTATCGCGGCAAATTTACTACAGGATGTATTGGCGGAACTAGGACTAGTAGCCGTTGCTGAATAGTATGTATTCGCGCTTTCGTAGTTTATATATTATTTACATTTTGTATTAATAGGCATGTGTGAAATTATTTATATTAAAATTATTCATATTAAATTTGACTTTAATTTTAACAATAATCTTAGCAAATTTTATATCGAAATGTTCTTGCAGTGTCGATATCATGAGGAAGAGACTGGACAGTGAAAATTTAGGAATAATACTTCTTGCATCGTTTATGGATGAATTCTTTCCTGAGGAACCATGTATGTGCCCAGATATGTTCGTCTTATATCACTACAATGGTCTACAGCGTAGCAATCCGGAAAATAGAGTGAAATATCACAAAGGACAAGCAGTATTGCTTGAGTGTACTGTAAAATGTATTATGGATAGCAATCCTATGCTGACGGTTCTGCAAACAAAGTGGCCAAGGATTGAGATACAGTGGGACGTAGGACGAAATCCTAGTTTAAATTAGAATTTATAAACTGTAATATATATGTATACAATGGAGCTGACACATAGAGTGACCTGACCGAGCGCTTCTATAGAAATATCGTTGAGAATTACCACTTTAAGATCGTAGTCTAGTCAAATCGGCCATCTTCTGGTTTACATTGATGAATACCATAAGGCTATTGAGTATACTTGCCAATAAAGGAATATTAATTATTTCCAGGAAAATATGTAATATTCATAACGCATGGTCAGTATAAAAACTTACTAACTTAATACGTACAATTTATTGTCAAAATATTGCTTCACACTGACTACGTCAACGTGATTAAAGTACCTTATTTTTATTGAATATATATCAGACACAATTTAATTAATTCTTCAAAAGCATCTTAACGAAATTTCTCAGCACATTAGGATTTAATGGTGGTCGATTGCAAGTAATTTACAATAACACAAGCATTTTGTTATCTCGTGCAGTTTACTTCATAAGAGATTTTCATTATATACGGAAAAAAAAACAAGTTCTATGTGGATTTTAATAAAGTTCATTTTGTTGTATATTATATAGATGAAATGTTACTGAGTATTGTGAGACATCATATTAATACTTTCCGTATATTATTATTTCGCAGTTCTTGCCATAAAAATTATTTGAATCAAAGAAGTATTTCAGAAAGCTCTGTTTTAATAAAATTGTTAAATTAAATTTCAAATTCCCTTTCCTGATGTAATAAAGATGTAATAAAAATTAGAGCTACGAATTCCCAAAAAAATTGATGTACTAAGTAAAATATGCGTGCACTTTCGGAATACTACTTAATACATAATTTAATAGATATTTGGTCAATATTTATTTTATATGACTTTTGCAAAACTGCAGTTACAGTGTTAAATAATAAACTTACTACTTTGAAATACACTTATCGCAATATAATTTCAATGCTTTGGATTAGTAATTAAATTCCTATGGTAAAGATTTTCAAGGATCAGGAGTGACGAGCCAACTTATTTACCAAATGCATGTCTACACTCTATTATATTTTGCCTTATTACAGTGCAGTTGGAGTACAAATAATTTTATTCATTATGTTTTAAGAATTGCAAAATCTGGCTCTGTAGAAGCCTTCATAACTTCGTCAAAAAGGATAAAATCTAAAAATATTTCTTCTAAGACAATAGAAGAAATGCATTGATAACTTTAAATATGTATTATATTTATTGATTTATTTACATGATATATGAATCAAATATTACCTATAAAATTATTAAATATTATTTCATGCTATTTGCATTGTGTATTGTAATAATATACCGTAATGGTTGTCATAAAAGAAAATACTAAATTCTGAATTATATATACATTTTTAATCACTCGCATCATCAACTTGATTATCGTCTCCACCGCTACCCGCAGAACTTTCAGAAGTGGATTCTTCATCTGAATCTTTTAGAATTTTTCCTTTAATATTCTTTTTAGGTCTGTGTGTCTCAATATCTGATCCTTCCTCATCCGAAGAATAAATATTCGATGCTGAAATAAAACGTTTTTTAACTTATATAAATAGATAGAATAAATTAATCTAATATAACACATGCAATGAAAATATAAAGATAATATATGTTGAAGTTAAAAGATATTACATTTTATAGTACAACGTAAAAAATATTAAAATTTTTTTGACAGAAAAAATATTAAGATCATGTTTTAGTAATATTATGAATATTAAAATGTGTTCTAATACAGTGCAATGAATATCAAGTAACCTTTAGAAGGAATCGCTCCTTTTTTATATTTATTTTTTATGGCTGCTAATGAAATTGCACCATCGTCATCAGAACCGTCATCGTGATAGGCATCACCACTGTATGCTCCTGTAGCACGATTAGTATTTCTACTACCACTAGTACTTTTCTTCGTTTTATTTTGAACTCGCATAGCCATACGTAATTTTTCTTCCTCTTTCTAAAAAAAAAAAGAAACGAAATGTAATGACAATTTAACATAATACATATATAGAAATTTTAACATGTACAGTATATACATACCTTTATCATTTCGTACCTATTCTGATCTGGATTCATTCCCACTTGAGAAAGAACTTTAATACCAGATGTCTTTTGCGATCTATCGGCCAGAGACATAGTCATCTTCCTGTGTGTGAACGATTCAGTGGAATGTGGCCGGAATGTTAGTTTTGTTCGAAATACTGCTTGACCCTGTAGACCTGTACCTTGGCGAATATAAAGGTGATTGTGATCGCCCTGTAACGGCTGTTTATACACATCGAAAATTTCTGAACCCAAATGCAGCGACATACTACCGTCCGACCACTTAACGAATCTCGCATTACTCTGTTTCACCATTTTACCATCGTCACTAAATGATTCCTTCCACCTCAATGTATTTTCAACTTTGAGCTTCAATCGAGCACGACCTTCTTCATCTAGAGTTTCTTCTTCGTCAATTTCATCTTCGTAGGTATCGTGATCGAACGGCCTTGTTTCGACGGACAAGAAATTCGGCAATTTTACAAAGTGAATCTCGCGTCCTAGATCAGTAGTAATTTTCGGGATTTCTACGTCAATTCGAGTCTCTGGAGGTGGTTCTGGTTCTTCCTCCTTATCTTTATCGTCCTCCTGCATATAGAATAAATTTAATGTTAAAACATTCATAGTCTTGTCAAAATCTGTTGCAAAAACTTGGTTAGTTAACTTACGTCTTCGATAACAGATCGACTTGGACCTTCTCCACCACTCTCAGATCTGCCGCGGCTGTGACTCCTACTCCTACTTCTACTTCTGCTTTTGCTTCTGCTGCGACTTTTGCTTCTACTTCTACTCCGACTTCTACTGCGGCTCCGTTCTTTTTCTTTTTCTTCCTTTTTATCCTTTTCATCGTCCGTACTAATGTCACTTGCATCACCAAATAATGCGTCCGCAGTTGGAGCGACACTATTTTCTTTGTCAACTGTCTCATTCTCAGAATCTGAGTTTATTATCGGTTTACTTCGTTTCATAATTTGTTCCGTATCTGATCCGGAACTACTATGTTGTCGTTTAGTCTTTGATTGTTCTTCGTCGCTCTCATCGGATTTTGGACTACGATCGTTAACTGATTGAAAAAAAAAATTTCAACATTAAACAATAATTAATTAGCTAATACAAATAATAACTTCAAGTTAAAAATCATATTCTGAATATTATAATTAATAAAACTAAGCAAACCTGTTTGTTTGAAGGATTTGTTCGATTCATTATCACTTTTATCATTTTTCGGACTTTTAGATCTTGATCTCTTATCATCAGATCTTTCAGAATCTGCTTTCTTTGGTTCATCAAATTTCCTCGAAGATGCAGAAGAATTCGATCGCCTTTCTGTTGGACTCGCTGAACCTCCTGACTTATTACTTCTTTGAGAAGAAGCACTTCGAGATCTATGACTTTTCAGGGAATCATAACCAGATGCATTAGATGCAGGGGAGGCCGGAGTCTTGGATTTTCTTTCCACCGACCTAGAACGTGCAGACCTTGAACTGACGGGTGACTTTGGACTCGAGGAACGTATGCTGCCGTGTGGCGATGGCGAGCGTGATCGAGGAGACTTTGGAGAATCTGCCGAGCTGTGAGAGACTGCTGATTTTGGCGTGCCGCTTCTGGACCTCGGAGAACCAGATTTTTCGCTCTGGACAGAACCCACGCTTGAACGTCTCGAGCCAGATCCAGCCGGTGACGACGGACTCTCTGAGCGACGACTGCCATCCAACTTATTCGAGCCGATTGGACTCTGGCTGGTAGACCTCGAGGCGCGGCTACCGCTAGCGTTTGACGCAGGTGAAGCTGGTGCTCCGTTCTCATCCTCAGAATGCTCTCCTCTAGCATTGCTTGACGTTTGTTGGGCCGGAGCCTGCGATGCTCGGCTATCACTACGGCTAGATCTTGAGGACGCGGAAGCATTATCGGACTCTGATCCTAAAAGAAAAATCGCGAAATCAGAAATCAGATGTCGCCTGCGATAAGACATAACCTCAAGTAGATAATTAACAAATTATCGTTCTGTTTAATATTGTGAATACATTAAAATATATTAATATTTTAGAATTGCGATATCTGCAGAGGAATGATAGAAATAATACATCTGTCCATATTACGTACCAGAATCGCCGCTAGAATCACGCAAAGTTTCTCGCATCGGTGACATGTTTACCATGTGTTCAAGATTGATAACGGAGCAACTTCAAAATAGCTCAAATCGCTTAAAGAGAAACAGTTCGCAATTTCAAAAATGCATGGTACACGGGAGAAATAATACATCAGTTATTCACCTTTCATTTTCTTCTTTTAAGAAAAACAAGAGACTAATATAATTGATTTATACGTTTCGTACAGCAGTTGCTGTTAAATCATCATGGTTAAAACTTTTTGCACACTCCCACACTTTTTTGACTTTCCTTCTCTTTCTCTCTCCAACGTAACTGTTTCTATTTCATTTTAAGTGTAGAAAATATAGTACAACTATGTAACATTTTTTTTGTATCTCAAAATATTATAGTTTTTTCATATACACATCTTGAAATGTGCATCGTTATTCTAAAAATGATATAGCATATATATATATATAT
>NW_017259187.1:1666796-1668390 GCF_001594045.1 Atta colombica
TATATATATATATCTATATACTGAAACAAACGCTATTATATATCATTTCAACTAAGGTTCATAATTTGAATATCCTTGAAATTAATCATTTTCTCAACTTCTATTTATTACAACACAATTTTATAATACGCAACAAATATACATACAAATAATTTCTCGTATTATTTTCATGTCATAATAACATCGAATTTTTATCAATGATTTTTAATTTCTAAAAAATTCTGTTGATGTGTCGAAAACCCGATGTCCACGGGGCTAGAAATCGGTCCGAGATCTCGGACAGAAAAAAAATTAACAAATATATTACATTTAAACAATTTGATCACATGATCATTGCGATTGGTTAATTCTTTCTTCATCCGAGATCTCGGTCAGATTTCTAATCTCATGAACGCAAGGCTTAACAAAAAATAGATCAAAATAAAATCCAGAAATATATCCAGGTACACATTGATTTGAACATTTACACAAATATCAGAGAATTATGTTAATTATAAATATGTATACATATATATATATATAGCACACACACACACACACACACACTCACACTCTCACACACACACACACACACACATATGTATATATGTAGAATCTGTTAGAAATATTGAATTTTTTACTTTATACATTCAAATTATAGCGAACTCAATATGGATCGTGAACAATTCTATGTCAATATATTATTTGCAATCAAAAAATCGACAGAAGAAAATTAAAATTAATAATTTTTAAGTGAAAAGCAATTTGACATAATATACATACAAGTAAAAGTAATTGAACTTAAATTTCGTACATGTTTATAATTAAAATCAATACATGAAACTTAATACAGAGGCAGTAAAGTAATTAAGTCATAATTAATTATAATCGAAAAACTAAAATTCGAATATATATTTGTCAAATTGTTTCTTTCATTTTCACTATACTATATATATGATCGCAAATGTATATATTCTCAAAAGTTGCTAGAAAGGCATGTACTAACAATCAGCTGTGCAATAACATTCTAAAAGTAAAATATAAATCATTGATAAAATATAAATCACCTACACAGATTTGTTTATAATTTTTCAGTTGTAATTGAAAAAAGCATTATTACGAAATAAATTGGACCCGCAAGTCTGGTGTTCTATGAAATTATGTATATGCATGATATATTTATCCCATCTATATTACATCTATATAATCGTACTTACAAATACTAGGCTTTCATTTTGCTTGTTATAAATAATTGAGTATTCAGAAAGACTGTCACGCTAATAATATTTCCTAGTGCTATAATATTGCTTGAAAAGCTGAAGAGGCAATCACACGAATATTATATTAATTTATTTTTATAGGCAATTTTTAACAATCTTTAAATATATTTCTAACCAAAATTTATATAATATGTATATCAGTATATTTATACATTTGTTTTGAGAGAATAGAAATTATTGTATGTCAAACAAAAAGAGGTTTCTTATACATACATTTTTTCACTCAAGTTGTGTATATATATTAAATTGTTGTGTATATATATATATATATATATTAGTTGTGTATATATATATATATATATATATTAAAAAGTTCGGGGCGTTTTTTTAATGCC
>NW_017259187.1:1668490-1672063 GCF_001594045.1 Atta colombica
ATTTGTGCATGGAATGAACGGCTAGAACAGTCCAAATATGTTTAGTGTGTTGGACATTGAAATATACTCTGATTTATTTACTCTGAGTGTATAAAGACATTTTATGTAATTCTTTTATAACAAATTTTCATTATACACCCAAAGATAATTATACATGTGTAAATATATTATACATCTATCTACAACACGCAAAACTTCTATTCTTAGGTGACATGTTTTACACATTATGCTTGCAGGTCTTGTAGTTTTTTACACGAAGGTGTTTCGAGATTTTTAGCTTTATAGAACAGTTCTTGATCTCCCAAATTACGGGCTTTCCACATTATACTGTCCCCTATTAAATTACATAGAAAATAAGTTTAAAATTTTCAGAACGTTTACAAAAAATTTATGTTGTTATTAGCATCATAGTATTAATAAAAAATATAATAAATATATTGAAAGAGATAAATGAAATAAATATACGTACTGTAATTTTTCTCTCTGGCGCAAGTTTGCCTCAAGTTACTCACATACTCTTCTTCAATTGAAATTTCTAACCTACGTAAACTGCCTTGATATTCACTATGAAAGTTCTCCTTAACATAATATGATACTTTCAAAGCCTGAGTTGTTCTGGCCACAGAATATTTCCTATAAGTAAGAAAAAAATCATTAAGTTTAAAAATCCTACAAAAATCTACATTTGTATTAATTATTTGTCGATCATACTTACGAACTTGCATGTAGACTATATACTGGATCGGATATGAAAAAGCTGCTCATCATGGTTAACATTATTAGTAACAGAACTGGTAACATCTGAAGAAATGTGGTATATCCATTTATTTGCTGAAAAATGTTACATCATGAATGGAAAAAAATAAGAAGTACTTATTGTTAAAAATTATGCTAAAACTCAAATTTCTTGGTGCTTTACCTGAGAATGAGCATGTTGCGCTTGCGCATCTGTCTGACGCATCCACCTTCCACCTGGCCGACGCATATAAAATTCTTGTTGTGGAAAACCAACACCGAAAAACATGTTGAATAATTCTTCGGCTGTGATATCGGCTAAAGAAGAGACAGATTATGTTTCGATGAATAAACTTGTACAATGTATATCTCTGCATATGAATCGCTATTTTTCACTAACATTGTATCTACTTCTATAATGCTTTATCCGCCTCACTTCCTGAAGCTTTGCTTCAGAATATAATAAAATATTTCAGTTTCGCTTTTGATTATAAAAGTCGTTCAATTTCTTTGCCGGATTTTGATATCGTTACATGTTTTTTGCTAACGCAATGTGAACTACGGAACGCTTACGACTTACTTGTTCGCAGGATCACAGCAAATTGACGAAAATTGTCATAGTTATCTGTATCATAGGATTCATGAGGATGCCCTTCATGAAGATCTGTTTTTTTTTTATGGTTAAAGGCTGAACTAATGTACATTTTTGGAACTTGAAGTGAGATAGGTATATGTTTTAATAATTGGCGAAAGCGAAAGACAGTTTTAGTGAAGTCTAGTTCACGAATAAAAACCAGATGTATAGTATAATAAGACAGTGTGAAACATTGCGCATAATGAATAGCATATTGGAAACAACCAATCAAATTTGGATCCAAATGCGCTTTCCTGCCTACAATAGCATACTGGAATAACAAATTGCAATGCTACAGCTACTTGAAATTTTGATTATTCCTTAAAAGATCTACAGTTCACACGCAGAGTTGCGTTAAAATTCAACTCTGTCAACTTGAGTCTTATTATCCTTGTTGGTCCGAATGTTGAATAAAGATAAAAGATATTCGGAATTGACAGAGTCAAGTTTTGGAATACATCCCAGGAATATAGGTTTTTTTTTCTTAAGGAGATTCTCACGTTTAAAATATAAGATGAGTCTATATATAATATATAATATATATGCAATACAAAAGTTAATAATATCAATAATATGTAGAAAAAAAATTTCATTGATTTTTACTGTACCATATAAAATTAACAATAATTATGAATAATAGCATAAAATATTATTAGTAACTTTTTTATTCCATTATTTTAATTGTTATACATATTCTTATGAACAAACTGTTAATTAGGAAGTAGTGCGAGAATCTCCTTAAGTCTTTTAAACTTCTTTTACCTTCAAATCCACGGGTATAATTGTAATGTGTATGACCTTGGCGGTTGTGTGCATTCTGCACTCGTTCTTCTTCGGGACCATATGTGTCGTATTGTTTCCGTTTCTCCGTATCGGTAAGAATAGCAACAGCATTGCCAATAGCTGTAAAAAATCAATTTTTTACATGTAAATATATTCGCTCTACTTTTTAAATAGATTTAATAAACTCTATTTTTTAAATATATTTTGATGTACCTTTAAAAGCTTCGGCAGCGCCTGGTGCTTTATTTTTATCAGGATGTAATTGAAGTGCTAATTTCTTATAAGCTTTTTTAATGTCGCTGTCTGTAGCATCTTTACTGACTCCTAAAATCTCATAATAATCTTTGCATTTTTTTATCCTACAATAATAAAAAATTCATCTAAATCATTTATTACAAAATAATTAAAATAATTAAAAGATAATAATTGAAGAAGTAAAATATAGATCAAACGTGAAAAAATAAATATTTATTACAATATAAGCTCATTTATTACAATATAAGTAAAAATATTGAAATTTTTTACTTGATTAAAAAAAATAATGGATTATAAAGAAAAAAAATTTTAAAAACATATTTTTATTCTTTTACAATTAATTATTACAGCAAAATTGTATTGAGATTAATATTAAAAGATTTTAATGATTCAGTATGAGTTCATTCAAACTTATTTTTTTTAGAAAACTTTGTTTTCCAAATTGTATTATTGTATTATTGTTGTAATTTTATAAATGAACAATATATATTATATAAATATTATAACTATTTTAACTCTATAATACACTGGAGCAAGTCATCGAAATGTTCCAATCCTTAGACAATGACACTTTAATGCAAAGAAAATATTGTTTTCTTTGTTAGGCATTCACTGATTGGCTAATGTTATTTTAGCCATATTTATCATAAATAGGAAAGAATCAGAACAATAAATATTTATCTTCTTTTTTTCTATTGGACTGCAGTTTTCTATATTTTAGTACAAAGAAAGTGTGCTCTGATATATATATTGTAGTTCACTGAATTAAAACAATTTACCTCTTTACATGCTCCAACTGTTCTTTGGAATACTCTGAGTTACCCTGGGAATATGTACTGTCTTTAGCTATATTTTGTCGCTTTCTAACATTAGATTCAGTCGTCTCAGATTTCTGGTTCTGCTTTGAGAGTACCGTTACTTCCGCCAATAGTTCTACAAATATAATTATGATTCCTGTAATCACCATCATTCTGACAAAAAGAAGAAACATGTGTATTCTTGCATAAGTTTTATTTTACCTAAATGTATGTGGATAATGTAAAAACAAATTCGTGAATAGAGTAAATTCATTATATTATAAATAATAAAAAGACGAAGGAAAATCAAGTATATAAAGGATAAAAAATAATTTCATTATACATATATTATATATATACATATATAAT
>NW_017259187.1:1672163-1676864 GCF_001594045.1 Atta colombica
AGATAATAAATTAAAATATATATACAAGAAGAAACTTGGGACAAATCAACGTAGGCAAACTCAAAAGTCTAGTACATTCACATGCAAAGTATGCGAAAATTAACATTCTTGCGTCAGTGCATTGAACGGACTCTATGAAAATCCCAGGCTCACCATCCGCCTTCTTGGTCGGATAAAGCTTCTGAGCTTTGCGAATGAACTTTTCGGCCTCCTCATATTTTCTTTCTCGCATAAATCGCTCCGCGAGTTCCATGCATCGCTCTGCTTCGTCCTTGTTGCTGTCCATCTTTGCTGTTCGTCACTCCGAGGTGTCCCGAATCCAAAATTTAAGTGTGCTCGTTTGTGATCACAGTGACAGAGCAGAATGATAAATAAATCGCGAGGTGTGAATCTTCAGGCCTAACACTGCATCATAATAATTCAGTATTAATTTAGTTACGTCACGAGCATCGTCACAACTGAGCGATTGTATGCACACGAGATGAGGATAGTAGTTATTAATGATTAATTCATCGCTTGCTATTCCTTGCAATTCCTTGTCATACAAACGAGTCAGCTGTATATACACCGAGGCGATTTGCAAAATAATCAATCTCCAGAAACTCGAATGTTCCGTGAGCAATCGACTCTTCTGAATCAGAATATCCTACACAGTCATTCTCATCAGTACTTGTTGAACGCGGATTGGCTATCGAGCGATGGCCACGGATCTGTTCGTTTTATTTGCAACTTTTGCACTCATATGTTTCGCTCGTTTTCCTCTGAAAGAATATAAACAAATCATTCTAAAGAGAATAAACATTAAAATTAACACAGATCTGTTTTTTTTTCAGCTAAAGTTTTTGCACGATTCATCTTTTTTTCTTTTCTCTTCATGTTGGAAAGAGAAAGAGAAAACATGAACCGTACAAGTTCAGCTAAAAAAAAAAATAGGCACAGTAAAATGCACGAAAATCCAAAAGAAAAACGAAAAATTATTCGCAATATATATAATTCCTTAGAGCAAATTAAAGAATAAAATAATTCAAAGAATAATTCTGCTTTATCCTTGGAGCGACATTTTAAATGATTTTGGTGTCATCTATAGTTGTGTTTACGAATTACAGTCTCAAACGGCTGCGTTCAGCGAACTCAACAGTTGAATGAGCACTCACTATTATTCTTCCAGATCTAAAATGCTGATTGAATGATCTAAAAGAATACACCAATAACAGCGAGCATTCACTCAACTATTGAGTCCACTGAACGCAGCCAATAGTTTCGTTTGATTTCGTCTTTACCAGAATTCTGTGATTGGTGGATCCATTCAGAAGGGAATCCATAACTATGTATTGAATGCCCTTCTAGAAAATATTTTAACCGCGTGTACGTCCATGTTCATTTTTTAATCGATTTGCTCTCCCATTTGTCGTGTTTTCACGAAAGTGTGAATAGGTACGATGGTGAGTTTTACGCATATTCTCGATATATCCATTTACTTTCTCGCAATCCTATCTTCTTTCATGTAAAAACATTTAAAAATCATATCTGTAGGCTCTGAATTTGTTTCGTATTTATTTCAGTCGGCTCATAAGACATTTATTATCAAGCGAAAGCTTGCGAAAAAGTTGAAGCAAAACAGACCGATTCCCCAATGGGTGAGAATGCGAACCGGTAATACTATTCGGTAAGTTCAAGTCTGATTAATAAATATATTTCATATTTGTATGACAAAAGAATGCTTACTTAATGTTTAAGATGCACATACTCGCTTCAATTCCTTGCATTGGTTATAAACATCGCTCGTTTTCTTCTTGCATATAATTGCGCAAACGTTGCTATAACGTTGCTATATAATATTTGTATCAAACAAGAAAAGAATTATAGTTTTAAATTGCGAAAAAAGATTAAAATATCAATCTGAATAAGATTTAATACGAATTAAATGTTTTCTTTTGTTTAAAGGTCTTGTAATTTGATAGATTTAAGAATTTCAATTATTGTTGTAATTTTCTTGCTATGGATGTAACACAAGATTTTTATAAAATTATTTTATAACATATTAAGAAATAGAAATATTTCAATTCTTGATAATTACTTTTGGCATAAATTCATGAAACTTAGAATATTCTAATATTACAACATTATTGCAATATTTTAGCTACATTAAAGTTCAATCATAAAATATGGAACAAAAAATAATATATTACCTACTAGAAATCTTGTGATAATATTATATAAATATTGAAAATGCTATTAAAACTAATTTTTTATGTGTTTTTTAGGTATAATGCGAAGAGGCGTCACTGGAGGAGAACTAAGCTAAAGTTGTAAATTAATATATATTTGCAGATGATAAATAAAGATATCACTTCTGCATAAGAAATAAAATCTGTCATTTTCTTTTGTATATTGCCTCTATAGCTATACAATATTAATATAATAGAGCACAATTTCACGTTATTATATCAATGATCATCATTAAATCATATCAATATATGATTTAAAATAAAGTATTAACGTATTTTAATTTAGATTTTACACTTCTCTGCAAAAAAAAATGTTTTACACATCTCAATCTTTTTGGACTTTGTTACATTTTCGCTACATTAAGTTAAATATATTGTAATAATTTTATTGTCATTCAATTATAATTTGTGTTTTATAGAAGTTAATATATAGCAAATTTTCATATTTACAGATTGCAAAATATTCATTAATGGGTTAACATTTAGCGTCATATAGCAAGATCCATTTGATTAAGTATATAGAACCCTAAATTATAACAAGACTTTATTTTAACAGTCAGATAAAGAAAGATCTGTTACAAGCTCTGTTAATCTTAGAGAAATAGCACATTATTAATGAATCACTATAAAAATGAAATAAGTGCTGAAAGACCTTTAATATATGATTTGTAAATATAATAATTCTTAAATAATATATTTACAGTATTATAATTGTATTTTCAATATTACAAAGAATTCGGTATTTTGCGCATATGCAGCTGCTTCATCCAATCGTTCAACAATTCTTCGCCAGTTTTGGGATGTGGCAGATAATATTGCTTAGGTGGCGGTCCTTCTTCCAAGCGCACAAAATAGTGGCAATATCTGTAATGCACAACTCCCATGCGTGCCCTAGCATGTCGTCGTATACCCTTTATTACAATACTTTTGGTGCTGAATGATTCCGCTGTGCAAGAAATAATTGTTTCCTTGATATTAATCGAATGATTAAAAGATTTAATATATAAGAATACGTAAAAACAGAAATCTCGAATATTGATTGATTCATATACTCACCGACCCACAAATTACTTTTAAATTCAACGTTGTGTTCCTCTACAGCCAAACGTTGAGCTTCCAATATAACTTCCTTTGCAATCTCAGCGCCTTTACTATACATAAAACTCAATTGTTTTACAGCTTCGTCTACGGTCATTCCTCGTACAAAACATGCGATATACCACATTTTCTTCGGACTGTATTTTATATTTGCTTTCATATGACATACGTACTAAAAAACAATGTGCAAATGAAATGCTCAATAAATTAATAACCAATATTTAATACACATACATAATATAACTTACAGCAGGTCTTCTTTCTTCACCTGGTTTTTGAGGTGGAAATACAGTTTTGTTATAATCTAAAAACTTTGTCGGAGTTTTGTATTTACGTAAATCATTTCTACAGATTGCAGAAATATACACATTGCATGTTGGCATTCGTGTAAAATTTGTTGCACTTGATAGTATACTCGTCTTGTTTATAGCAGATTTGCTATATGATGCTAATTGTTTAACACACTGGCGAATACTCTGCATATTCTATAAATATAAAAATTTGCCACATATTCTATAAATTAAAATTGAATAATAATAAAATTATTATATTTGATTTAATACTTCGAAAATATAACAAATTTCAATTTATATTTTTTTGATAAATGAGATTTACATTCAGTAACAATAAATAATTTGAGTTCGTAAATGTTTTTTTATAGAGAGAGATATGTATAACATAACCTGTAACAATGTTTATTAAGTAGAACGATAGACACGTACTTACTATAAGCAAATATTCTTGCAAGAAAAAAATTTTCACTTTGCAAACGTATTTAATGTATATTAGTTTTGTATTTAATTACACTTTATTTCATAACATTAATTTATTTTAGCACGCATATAATAACCGATTCAAACCCATTTCACATCGTTGCAACATTGGATGTCGCTGGTATCCACAACTCGTTACGTCATCAACATAAATTGTGACTATGAATTTAGAAATTTAGAAGAAGACATAAAGATAAAAGTAATAGTACAAAGGGCTCCGCACAATAAAAGGAACAGAAAATAGAAAATAAGAATTTCAAACCATCGGAAATCATGTATTGTGGAACACAGTTTCTGATAGATTGAAAAATTCTTATTTTCTGTTCTTTGTTCTGTTCTTTTTATTAGTGGAGCCCCTTACATACATGATACATTGGCACAGAAAACATAGTAGATATGGAAAAAAGCACTTTTTACAATTATCAAAATGATAAATCGAAAGTCAATATATCTTAAGTCAGTTTATCTTAACTTAATGGATGTGTTGTCAGCTTCCAACACTAAAGTTCTAGTTATATATATAAAATATCCATTTTATTTGTTGTGTAAGAAGAAAGTTATTAAATTACTAATATATCATATGTAAATATATAATTATTATA
>NW_017259187.1:1676964-1683801 GCF_001594045.1 Atta colombica
ATCTTATTAATTTTTGTAGTTTTTATTATTAAAAAATACACTTAACTTACTTTTATTAACATTATGTAAACAGATTGTAACCATTAAAATTATAAATTGATTTTTATTAAAAACCATCATAAAAATTTTATTCTAAAATTTCTGTATTACAATACAATAAAATATACAAAATAAAATATACAAAAATAAGCATTTGAAATATAAAGTTTATATGAGCTTTGTTTGCAATTTATAACTTCTCCGTTAATTCAGGAACAGCCTTAAATAAGTCTGCGACCAATCCATAATCTGCTACTTGAAAAATGGGAGCTTCCGGGTCCTTGTTAATAGCTACAATCGTTTTGGAATCCTTCATTCCAGCAAGATGCTGAATTGCTCCCGAAATTCCAACTGCTATGTAGAGATTCTAAAATCATAATCATAAAGTATTGGTTTTTGAGATAAGATTGAGACGAGAGTTATTCCAATAAAGTATATTCTAGCAATTAATTTTTTACTTACAGGTGCAACAATTTTCCCAGTTTGCCCTATTTGCATATCGTTTGGCACAAAACCAGCGTCGACTGCGGCACGGGATGCTCCAACCGCCGCATTGAGCTTGTCTGCCAATGTATACAGCAGTTGAAAATTTTCTCCGGACTTCATTCCACGTCCACCGGAAATCACAACTTTGGCAGATGTTAATTCTGGTCTGTCGGATTTGCTGAGCTCTTGTTTGATGTATTGCACTTGATTTAAAGTATAATCGTCAGTAGGGACAGTTTCACACTTAGCATCTCCACCTTCTAAAGGTAGCAACTCGAAAGCAGTACCTCTTACGGATATTATCTTTACATTATCTTTAGATTTAAGAGTTTCAATGGCATTACCAGCATATATGGTACGTACAAAGGTATCTGAAGCTTTTATGTTGATAATATCACTTATTGGTGATACATCTAACTTGGCTGCAACCTTCAATAAAATAGATTTATATGAATTAACATAAAATTGACATAGTTGGTTTGACATAATTTCTTAGAAGAGAATAAATTGTAAACTAACTCGAGGAAGCAATGCCTTGCCAAATGCACTTGCACCAGCTAATATATGTGTAAATTTATGTTCGTTGCATAGTTTAAGTATAAGTGGCGTCAACGATTCTGCAGTAAATCCCTTAAACGCATCGCTATCTGCGAGGAAGACCTTAGATACGCCTTTGGCTTTGCACGCATTCTGTGCAACTGTTTGGCATTTCGTACCAGCTACTAATACAGTGATATCGCCACCGATCTTCTTAGCAGCTGTCAATGTGTTGCAAGTGAGTGGGAATAGATTTTCATTATTATGCTCTGCAATGACCAAAGTAGATTCGTAACGTGCCAATGAGGCAAACTGAAAATAAGTGACATTTATGAGACATTTAAATTAAATTTCAAAAACAATTAGAAAACAACTACACTACTATCTATTGTTAGTTTAATAACAAATTCAGACGCAGTTAGACACTAGATTAGCGCACTAGAAACTACTGCACATAAAATTAACAAAAAGCAAATGTATAAATATTTTAAATGATTAAATAGCAACAATAATATTGTCATGTTATTTAGAAAGAGTATACTCATATTATTTCATTGTCAAAGTTGAGTACATTATGTCACAATTTATTTAAATACTTTATATATTATAAAGCAACCTTCAATGTATACTAATTCACTGAACTGCAAGTGAGTATATTTATCATAGGATATCATACAAAATTATTTGGAGTAATTAACAATTATAAATAGTGACTTATCTCTATCTTGTGCTTTTCATAAAAATAAGAATACATTGTAACAACGAATTTGAAAGTCAAAGTCGATAGAACGCGTACTTATATATGAATATATGAATAGAATCAACGAAACAAACGAAAGACGGAAATTAAGACGAATTCGAAAAGAACCTTACTTTGCTAGTAGTTTGTAATAACGTCTTGATGCAGGTGGAAAACATCGTTACAGAACTTCGGATTCTTTTCTCTCGTCTCCAATATTTAACTGCAAAAAATAGCGTTCCCTAATCAATGACGATCAAGTCCAAAGTCCTGGCAGTTATAGCAGAAGCACCAATTGGTAAGGTCATCGGTCACTGCACCGGTAGTATATTGTTGTATATTATTGCACATTAAGAGATCATATTAAGTATTTATCTCAAAAAATTGCGTTTGCTTTAATATCTATAAATCTATTCATAGATCTACAAACATTTTAACATGTAACAACGTTAATATAAACTTCATTTTTCTTCGTGAATGCATTTACATTTAAGCTTTATTCAAACAGACTGCGTAATTCTTATATGAAATGTATTTGACAAAATTATGTGTCAAGATTAAAGTCATATTGTTAAGAATGCTAAGCTTTTGTTGCATGAACGATTGATTTTTTTCCATTATATATGTTATGTAAAATTATAGCAAATCATACAAAATCATATGTGAGGCTGCTGTTCCATTGGAAATTTACAGCGAAACGGAACAGTGAGACTCGAGTGAACATCGAATTTAAGGAACTGAAAGCGATAAGACAGAGAAAATAGCTTGTTGCTTTCTCACTTTATCTCATATTCATGTTCTCTTAATGGCGAACGCGCACGCGGGCGAGATAGATGTCGTAACTCTTAGGAGCTTCGTACAATAAAAGAAACAAGGAACAGAAAACAAAGAATAAGAATTTCAACCTATCAGAAACTGTGTATTTCGCAATACATGATTTCTGATAGGTTGAAATTCTTATTCTCTGTTCTCTGTTCCTTTTACTGTGCGGAGCCCCTAAGACTAACACTATTTTCTCTGTCTTATCGCTTTCATTCTGAATATGGAGGAATCATTAAAAAATTATCATTGATGACTGAACTCTTACTAGAGGAACTCTAGTATAAACAAGATTGAATATATATCACAATTTATTTTGAACTTTGTTCTATGACTGAACTTTTTGTATTTTCAATTTTTTTTCTTTTTCTTCAATATTTTAAGTGCAGAAAGTACACGTGCAATTACAAATAAGATTGTTGAATATTTATGCGAATTGTTCAAGTTTCCATTCTATGTACCTTCTATTTCATGCATTGTTCATATTGATGCTTCGTGAACCTATAGACATAGATTATAATTTTACCGCCGAGATTTGTTTGGAACGCATTTATTATTATAAATACTTGTAAACTAGCATATACGATACTGAATATACAATCACAGTGATCTTTCGCAAATTATCATGGTAAGTCTTAACGTAAAGATTTTCACACTAAGAAGACATGTAGAATTCGGCTTTTCATAGATGCGAATAACACTCGGATGTGTATCAAGTTCAACTGAGCGCATTTTTAATTTCAGCTGTTTTATTCCTTCTTCAAATCCTTGATCGGAAAGGACGTAGTGGTCGAATTGAAAAATGACCTCAGGTGAGACGTCATCACATGATTGTTTTTTGAGTAACATTGATTGTGAACAAATTCCGTCTTAGATTAATACATATTAAAAGCTACTATACATGAAATTAATAAAGTTAATTGCAAAAGTATATAAATGTTTGAAATGATTAGATATTACATTTATTTAACAGAATATACTTGTAATTTTACTGTCAAAGTCGAGTTTATTATGTCACTGCATTTAGATACTTTATTTAAAATAGCCTTTAATGTGTACTAATTCAGTGTAGTATGACCATCACACATATTATGCAATATGATATTTTGTTTTAGTATCTGCGGCACATTATATTCTGTCGATCAGTATCTGAACATAAAATTGGCTGACATTAGCGTAACAGATTCAGAGAAGTATCCTCACATGGTATGTTAATTACCATTGACATTATCATATAAAGGAAATTTTGCATTAATTGTTTTTAAAAAAGGATTTTAATTAAATTAGAAACTATAATATTTTGATTATTCACTCTGAGCACTGAAAATCTATATTTAGGTTATGTACATATATACTATATATAGATATTCAATATGGCAATGAAAGGCATCTTTTATAGCTTATGAAAATCTGATTAAAATAGAGTCTTCATAAAGCACAATCATATTTAAAAAAATGGACACATTTCTGAAAGTTGCTACTTTAAATCTAAACAAATTGAAAAGTACTTATATCTATAGTATAGTTTGTTTTTTCAACAATGTAGACATTTATATAATCATATTTAAAAATGTCAGATATTAATGTAGATACAGATGCAAATACATACACACCAATATACATATTTAGAAGCATACTATCCTTTTCCTTACATAGGCACTGAGATATGAATTTCGAAAATGGACACATATGTGGTTCATTTTATATAAGTGTTTTTAATTGCTTATACAATTAAAAAACTGTACTATAGATAAAGGTGAATATTTTTAATTCAATTAGACTCAAAATAGCAACTTTCAAATGATGAATTTGTTCATTTTTTTAAACATAAAAGACTTTGTATCTGTGAAAACTTTTGATCGACATCTCATAAGCTACAAAATATCACAGTTTGTCAATTAGATTAAAATCTTTTTTATATGAATGGAGAGAAATTTAATTATACAAATTGATTCATCAATAGACATGCAATGCCATTAAAATTAATGTGCAAATAAATAAAATTAACGAATTGTGTATTAAATTGCAGTTATCGGTAAAAAATTGCTTTATCCGTGGATCTGTGGTGCGATATGTACAACTTCCAGTAGATGAGGTAGACATTCATCTTTTAACTGAAGCGGCACGGAGGGAAGCAATGAATGCTCAAGCAAGATAGCTCATAATTTCATTAAATATATTGCTTACATTAAGAATCCATTTCTTCTCTTTAAATACTACTATTTTGTATTTAGTATAGAAATAATATATGGAATCGTTTTGCGTTATTCACAAATTTTTTTTGAAAACGTGGATAATAATGTAACATTCTTCAATATATATTTTTATTCAGTTATTTTAATATAAAAGACATTTGTAACAAAATAATTTTTGTAGTTTTTATAAGTTCTTTGTTATCCTTAAGTCAGACATAAAAAAACATAAGGCAATAAGATGTACTTACTGTGAATGAAACGACTTACTTTACGTTCTCTACTGTGATTGGTCGATTCGCTTATTGTTTATGATTTTTTATATGTTTCTAGCTTTACTCTATTTTTTTATTAAATTTATGTTATAGTTTATTTAACATCCACGTATTTATTCATTTATACATTTGAACATGTTATATATTATAGCAGTACAAACCAGTTTACCTATCTTATCTATGTTCCATATGCTTATTTCCAATCTGCTAATGTCTTATCGTACCAGATAAATTTTCCTTTTATCTCTGTATTTTTCGGCAACAATGCACAGTAAACAGGAGCTACAGCTCCTTGATCTGGAGTCAAAATTCCCTTATGCAAAGTAGCATCAGTATCTACATAACCAGGATGTACAGCATTCACCGCAATGTCTTTTCGGGAATCCGCAGTGAACATGGATTGGTGAATACCAGCTAAGGCGCTAACGCCTATTTTACTCGCTGCATATGCTGAATCTGACCACCCGACTTGTAAATGCGTACCAGATTTTGCAGCACTGGAAATAAATCCATATATAAGAATATAAGAATAAAAATCTTGAAAAATTAATGTATAATCAATGCAATTATAAAAAAATGTTGAATCTTACTCGACAAATTCGTGCATGATTTTATCCAATTCTGTTTCAGTCAAATTTGGATTGATTAATTTCTTTTTTAAGTTATCACCAGTAATTTGTGACAGACATCCAAAACTGCTAGAGACATGAACCACCCGCGCGTGTGATCTGAGTAATGGATAGAGAGCAGTACACATTCTACGCAAGCTGAAATAGTTTATTCGTATAGTTTCTTCCGCTTGGAACTCAAAAGGCTCCGTAGCATCGCTCTGTAATAAGTAAATTTCATTATATCTTCTCGATATTTTATTTTTACAAAATCATTCAGTTATTCAATTTATATTCAAATATGATATATAGAGTAGCAATTTTATTTTTTCTCTTTTTAAAATCAAGTTATTCTTTTTAGAAATAATCACATTTTTGAAAATAAATTAGAAATTTGTCGAATATTGCGTTTACTATATCAATAATGTCTTTAATTATTAACTAATTATTATAGTAATATATATTTAATTACTTGAAACATTATGGCAGCATTGTTAACCAGCACATCGAGGCCACCATACGTATTTTGCAAATAATCCTGGAATGTATTAACACTATTGTCATCATTGATATTCAATTGATGGAACTTTGGATTCAAACCTTGTTTTTTCAATTCACTGACGGCATTCAAGCCACGGGTGGTATCGCGAGCCGTCAAATAAACATTTCCATCATATTGTTGGCAGAGGGCTTTGACAATGGCAAAGCCGATACCCTTGTTTCCACCAGTTACCTAAATGACAATATTATTTATTAAGATTTCTAAATGCTTTACTTATTCTTATACTTATATATTTAAAATAAACACATTCTGTGCCAAGTCAATTTCAAAGGACTTGATCATCACATGTTACGGGTTATCAGTATTCATGATATTTTTGTATTATATTTGTTAAAGAAATATAAGTTAAAAAATTGTAAAGATTATACAGAAAAGGCCTAATATATCCATGTATAATATTAAAAATGATTTTATAATTATTTTCTTTTTATAATTAGTCACTGGAAAGAAAAAAAAAATAGAATACAAAGTCCAAAGAATAAAAATTATGTTAAATTTTTTCTCTCTCTCGAGAAAAAATGCTTCATATATAATTATATAAAACATTGACATATTTTATAAATATTCAATTATATAATAT
>NW_017259187.1:1683901-1689616 GCF_001594045.1 Atta colombica
GTTTTAACTTACTATGTTTAAAGATATATATATATATATACACACACACACACACACACACACACACACACACACACACACACACACACATACACACACACACACACACCAATGCTAGGATTTACTTGCATTTCATTTACATTTACATTTTGACCGATAGCTAACTTGATTTCTACCTCTTTCTTCACCAATCCGTGCATCGATCGACATTTAGGTTACGCGCGAGTTGGTGAAATAAATCAGAAAAGGTTGAAAATCGGCCAAAATGTGCAAGTAAATCCCAGCATTATGTAAATATAAGAAAGAAAAAAGAGAAAGATTAAAAAGTATAGACAATTCAACTACAAATAATAAAAATTACAATTGCTGTTTGTAATAGTTAAACTTTTTGTGTATCTTATCTTTTTCTTTCTCCATTTAATCAGATTTGTTATATAATTATGTTCTTTAATATATTTCTTTAATATACTATACTTTAATAATTGTTAAAGTATATATAATAAATCACATATATAAAAAGAAAAAACCTATATGTCAATCTGGAAAAGATAATCTACAATAGAAATACAAAGATTCTTTACTATTACTTTATAATTTTTGTACAGTTACATACCATAGCAACACGTTTCATCATTTTTTACGTAATTTTTTGTTCTCACACAACTACAACTCTCACCACATGATCACCTGTCTATTACGTATACAATCTTTGAATTATCAAACTGTCAGGTCTATTGCGTTTTCGAAATCTTCAAAAATTTTTTAACTTAAAATAAAATAGATATATATTTGGGCGTTGAAAAGAGAGAAAGCGAAGATGCGAGTGTAAAAAGTGCAAACAACGCGAACTGACATATGATGTAAATATTAACATTATGGTATAAAAAAAAACTTGCAAAAAAGATTTACAGTGAATTACGAAACGCAGCTCTTTTGTGAGGAGGCCGGAATAATAAAAAAAAGAGGAAAATAAGAAATAGAAACTATTGTATACGAATATGACATTCAAAAGTCACGCAAGACCGCGGGATGCTGATTGGACGAGCGATGTTAAGTTGAATTCTCAAAACTATTAAAGGTCTGTTCTCAGCTACGATTCTGCGATTGTGTGCGATAGTTGTCAAACGCCAGTCAAAAATCGTTTAGAATGTGGGAGAATGCAATAGAATGCACTCTGATGCGTTGTCGACCAACTTAAGTATCGTCAATAGTTTGAAAAATTCAATAATTTAATAAAGTGTGATATTTTTTTTTAAAACCGCAACGATGCACGATGCTTACGAAGAAACGTCTATATTAAATATCACTGTGCAAATTGAGTCTATGGCTGCTTATGGTAAGAGATGAATCTTAGTTGATCATGTGGTGCGATTATCAGAAGAATTCCTGTGAATACACAGAGCATTTATTGAATTTTAATTGTTTTAGATGACAACTTACTAATAGGCACCAGAGAAGGTCATCTTCTTATGTATAATGTTCCAGTAGTGTTTGATGACAGCCACAAATTAGAATTGTTACGTCACAGCAAAAATTTTAACAAAAAACGCATCAATCAGATAGATGTTGTGCCGGAATATAATTTATTGATCATTCTAACAGGTATACTTGATATCATGAGTTAATTGATAATTCTTATTTCTATCTCTTAGTTTAATTGAGGAAAATTTTAGATAACATTGTATGCATTCATGATTTAAATTCACCAAACTTTCAACAAATATGTCAATTACCAAAGACTCGCGGCGCCACTTTGTTTACTCTGGAGATTCAGTCGACCGAAAGCCTAACAGGAGAAAAGAACACTGTGGTTCGTTTATGTGTCGCTGTCAAACGTAAATTACAACTGTATTATTGGAAGGGAAAGAAATTTGAAGAATTTAACAATTTTGAGTTAACAGTGCCAGATATACCTCGTCAATTGTCATGGTAATACATGCTGAACAATTATTGAAATGCTACAGCATATGCCTCTATTTTGATAAATTTGTATTAATTATTGAGGTGCGGCGAAACATTAATATTAGGATTTCGTGGATTGTCCTATACAATTTTCGACCTAAACGATAAACCTAAGGAGCTCTTTCCCACTGGTAAATCTCCAGAACCAAGTATTACGAAACTATCAGATAGTTCTTTTGTCCTGGGCAAAGATTCTCAATCATTTATCATGGATACAAAAGGAGAATTGGTTCAACACAATCCAGTAAAATGGTCAGATGCGCCAAATGCAATAGGTATAGAGAATAGACTATCATTATTATTTCTCTCTTTAATTATAATTAATCAAATTTTTTTGTAACATTTTAGCATGGGATGATCCTTACTTACTTGGTATTGTGCACGATAGATTAGAAGTGTATACATTGGAAGGATGTCTACATATTCAGACAATAAAGGATTTAAATAAAGCTAGACTTATATATCGATGCAAGCAAGGGAGAGTCTTTGTGGCATCCATTAGTCAAATTTGGTGTGTCAATGCAATTGATGTTACTTTACAAATTAGGACTTTGCTGGAGCAAAATCAGTTTCAGCTGGCATTAAAATTAACTGTATGTTACTTATATCTAATGTTAATATAAATTATAATTCATTTTTTATATATGCAATATTATTGACACATATTTTAGAATTTATCAGACATAACAGATGAGGAGAAAGTCAAACAGACGTATAAAATACAAACATTGTATGCACATCATCTGTTCTACAATAAACGGTTCCAAGAGGCAATGGATTTATTCTTGAAACTGGGAACTGATCCATATGAGGTGATAAGATTGTTTCCAGATTTAGTTACACCTTCGACCAATACTCATGAACTCAATGAACCAGCACCCAGTTTGCCAAAATTGCAAGATCATGATTTAGAAAAGGGCTTACGTGCATTGATAGTTTTTTTAACTGAAGTCAGGCATAAGCTAATGGCGAAGGACAAAGAACTTAGTAAGGAAAAAAATGGAGTAAATGGAGAAAAAAATTTAACCGCTGTAGCTACGGAGCAGCTTCTAAAGATTATAGATACGACCCTTTTAAAATGTTATTTGCAGGTAAAAGAGAAGAAGGATAATAAAATCTATATGTGGAAGAAGTTCCGTACTGTTCACACGGAATAAACATTGAACGAAATTTGTTTTAGACCACTGACGCTTTGGTAGCTCCTTTACTTAGACTGAATCACTGTCATTTGGCAGAAGCTGAGAAAACTTTATTAATGCATCAGAAATATCCGGAGCTTATTATATTGTATCAAACCAAAGGACAACACAAGAAAGCGTTGGAGCTACTGGAGAAACATGCAAAGGAAAACGATTCTAGTCTGAAAGGCACTGAGAGAACTATACAGTATTTGCAACATCTCGGCAAGGATCACATGGATCTAATACTAAAGTTTGCTGGATGGGTTTTAACGGAGGATCCTGAACAAGGCCTTAGAATATTTATGGAAGATATACAGGTATTTTTTTGTTCTGTTCTGTTCTTTGTTTTCACATTTAATATTTTCCTTATTTATACATTTTTGTTGCCAATTTTGTTTGTAGGAAGTTGAACATTTACCTAGACCAAAGATATTGGATTACCTTCTACGTTTTCACAAAGATTTAGTGATACAATACTTGGAACATGTAGTACATGTTTGGGAAGACACCAATCCGTTATTCCATAATGTTTTGATACATCAGTACAAAGAAAAGTGTTTAGCTTCTATGAATGCAAATGCAACTCCAGCGGAGAAAGAAATTTCACAACATATTCGACAAAAATTACAACAATTTTTAGAGAAATCGACACATTATACACCGGAAACAATATTAGTGCATTTTCCATTTGACAGCTTGTTCGAAGAACGTGCAATTATACTTGGACGACTCGGTCGTCATCAACAAGCCATATCGATATACGTTAGCCTTTTAAATGATATACCACGCGCAATACAATATTGCCAAAATGTATATATAAGGTATCAAAGTAAGTGGATTTTAAAATATTCAGTATTAATCATATAAAGGTAATATATAATTATTTGCATATTATATACTTTAAGATCAAGATCATACATTGGAGAAACCAAAGCAGACGGATAATGCTGATGAAGTATACGTTTTGCTAATTCAGCAATTATTGAAACCCGACAATGAAGGAATTTTGATGGCTGGTAAGTATTGACATAAACAAAATTTGTTTGATACAATGTTACGTATATATCATTATTTTTATTGTTTAAGGTTGTAATCCGGAAATTCAAAGAACGACACAACCAGATTTAGAAATGGCCCTTCGATTGTTAGAGGAGCACGCCTCGAAGATAAATCCTATGAAAGTCCTGGAGGTGCTACCGGATTCCGTTCCTATTGGTAGAATAAAACATTTCCTGGAAGTTAGCTTACAGAATAACTTAAACGCAAGGCGGAGAACGCAGGTTCTCAAAGGGCTGCTTTACGCGGAACATTTACAAGTGCAGGAGCAACGAATGCATTACGAATCACAGAGTGTCCTCATGACAGAATTTAATATATGTCCAGTTTGTAAAAAACGATTTGGTAACCAAAGGTTTGTATATGTATCTATTATTTAAAGTATTTAAAGTATTTATCGCATGTATATTTAAGGCCTCTATTCTGTAATTTTTAACGATAACGTCTGTATCATTACATTATTACTGCATAGTTTTTTTACGATATATAAAACATGCACATTGATACGCAATGATACTGTTAAAGAATTATAGAATAAGGATCTGAATAATATATAAATCATTTATAATACTAATCAATTTTGTTTCCTTAGCGCTTTTGCGAGATATCCCAATGGTGATATAGTGCATTACTCTTGTCAAGACCGCAAGGGATAAAGGCGGAGTTGCAAGATTATACATAAGTCACATAAGTTTAAGATTGTATATATCGAATGTACGCATTTTATATATATGAATTTCGCATACATGAAATTCCGATATATGTATTGTTACGCAAAATTAAAAAATTATCTACTCTGCAGTCGTATTAAAAATTAATAGTAAAACTATTTTTCATAGGAAATTTATTAAATCGAACTTCTTTCTTTTTTTTTGTACTTGTACATTTCATAAAAGAGAAATGCAAACAAAAAAATATTAATTATGTAGAATACGTAAGATGTATTTTACCGATCGAAATCTTCGCAGTAATAATCGAAGTCGTCGAACGTGAAATAAAATTTGAAAAATTACGAACTAAGAGCATAGTCCATTCGCATCTCGGCTTTGAATTCCTCTGCGAGTATTTTAATGCCGAGGCGCGATTGGTTGCACAATGCACGCCCGCGTGACATTCGAAATCGAAGTTTGCGAAGCAAAAACTAGTGGCTTCTTCGCGACCGCAGAATTTTTACTATAACGATAACGGCGAACACATAGCATCTATTTACATAATCACGAGAGAGAAAAAAAAGAGTTAAAGCTCCAAGGAGTACAGTGTGGAGGATGGGGCGTGACCGCGGTCCAGAATACGGATTGATGATGTCATAAGCGATCATGTATTCCTACGCCGGCCGGCGTAAAACGGCCGAGAGATAGGTACAGTACAGATGAGAATGCTCGCAATTGTCCAAAGCATGATCCTACACCATGTCTTCGAAGGTTGATTTGTTTAGTTAAAAATCTTATTTATGTCAATTTTATTTTTCATTTTATTATTATTATTTTTAATATATTTATTATTATTTTTAATATAT
>NW_017259187.1:1689716-1703326 GCF_001594045.1 Atta colombica
TTTTTTAAGACATTCCAAAGAGAATATTCTTTATTGTTCAAAATTTTGCAAGCGTATTTAACGTTGCATTCTGTAAACATCTGTAAAAATAAAGACAAATATTTTGTTTTCAAAATAACAATTGAACTCTCGACGTTGCATTTATAAATTAAAACATCAAACTATGATTTTGTAGAATCGAAAACATAAAAATTTTGACTTGAAAAATTTTGTTTTTTTAAAGAAAGCTTTTTTGAAAATAGTATTACATCGATTTGCTCACTCAAAGAATTTTATATCGCATATTCGAGATTAAATGACGTTTTATTCGATGCATACTTCATTTCACAGCTGAACTTATCGATCTTTTCTTTCCGATGACCAAGACGCACCTTAGACAAATTTAATACTGTAAGTCTTAAATAAAGTGATTAATTATTTATCTATAAACTACTGTACTAACAACAATGATTTAATTCTCAAAATAAATAAATAATCATTAACCGATTTAATACTTACAATGAGATTATATTTATTAAATTTTTCTGATGTGATGTTTCTACTTCAATGTAGATTAATTTATTTAATCTCGGTTTACTTTATTTATTTTTTTCTAATTCTTATGACTAGAAAAAGATGAAGAATTAGTTATTAAAATTAAACTCTATATATAAGTATAAACGGGCATAAAGGACTATTTTATCTTGGATGTATGCGACGTGTTACGTGTACAATACGACATAAGCGACGTTCACATCAAGTGTTGGTACAGTACGTCTGACACCACATACTGTACCAATTCCCCACAAATCCCCGCGTTCGTTCTGAAGTCCAGTCCAGTTTTTCGGACCGATATTTGGAATTCGGGCGAGATTCGGTCGGGGTGAAACCAGTGGATAGACGCGTGCGCGCTTTGCCTTTTCCAATTTTCCGCGTCGACCGGGTCAGCGCGCGCGACGATTCGGCGAAGCGCCACTTTCAGCCACTTTTTGCGCGAAGGGACTAGCTGCGGCGGCGTAGGTGCGCGCTGCGCGCCGCTCAGTCGGTTGCGCGCCGGTCGAGTGTGTGGATGGGTGGATCGGTGTTGGATCGTAATTTGGTGGTATTTTAGTGTACCGGACCGGAGACTTTTATGCGAGTTGCGTGGCGGAACGGTGCCGCGGGGTATCCTTACGCGAGGGTAAGTAAATTCGACATTGTACAAGTTTTTCTCGGCCGTCCGGCGTTGGAAACACGAAGGAATGGCTTCAGAGCCTCGATTCATTCGGTGACGGGTGGATATTGGTGTCGGGATAAAAATGGCGTGCGCCGCCTCGGTTTCTCTCTCTTTTCTCCCTCTTTCTCTTTCTCTCGCGCTCTCTCTCTCTCTCTTCCTCCGTATACAGTAGTACTATGACACCAGATAGTACTATGGCCCATCGGTGCCGGTGCGTCGCGACGATGAGTCGCGCTGTCAATAATGATCGTGCGGATATCGTGAATCGCGTCGCGACGACGGTGGCGTCGTCATCGCCGTGTCGCCCACGGAAACCATGGGGCCCTACCGGCATCGATTGCTGTGTCGTCGTCGTTGTCGAGCGTATCCCACTGTATTTATCTCATTGAATCACCGCCACCCACCCTCCCGCCTTCGTCAATTCCTCGATTTCTTTCGTGTTTGCCTGGGTTTGATTCCCCGTGACGATATCTCGCGCGGGGCGTCGTCGATTCGTGAAACCTCTCTCTCTGTCTCTCTCTCTCTCTCTCTCTCGATTGGCTTCGATCGGCGAACTTTTTCGCGGCCTATATCTCTCTCGATGGCGAGGTCACCGCCGGTCGACTTTAATTTCCGCTCGTATCTCTCCCACTTCATCGACTCCTCTTCGCCATCCGGCCATTCGTCCATTTGTCCCTCCCTGCTGCCAACGGTTTTGTTCACCTGTCACAAGACGACCTATCTGCCGGTGACCCAATTTCCCGGCGCTTCCATCGAGCGCTGAGGAATGGAATCGAACATAGCTGAATGTAACTAACTCAACGCCCGCGCTTGTGCGAACTAAAGACTCTGTAACTGGTAACAAAGTCCGGCTAGGAGCAATTTCGTCAAAACAAATGAATGAGAAAGAAGGATATATATATATATATATATACTGTCTCTTTTTACATTATTCATTTCTCTCTTTTTCTCTTATTCATTCTGACTTACTGAAGTTGGCAAAAACGACGTGCCAATCAAGAATTTGTCATGTCCGTTGCCAGATTCTGAGTACATTCCAGTGAGAGACACAGATGACAGAGTAACATAATGAATCATTACATTCTTGTTAATTGCAATGTCAAACAAAGAAATGTGATCATGAAATGATCACTGTATTAAGGTAAGAGCAAAGACTTGCATAACTCATAAAGCATAAAAAAATTAACCAATTAGAGTATTTTATTTCATGGAAAGGAAAGAAGATTTTGATTAATTTTCTTATGTATTACGCATTATGCGTTTTGCATAAAAACTTACAATGTGTAAGCATAGTAAGTGATTGTAGTTATAAAAATTCATCAATGATGACAGTCGAATACGAGAAGAATATTCGACTGTTTGGTCAATTTTTACAACTACAACACTTGCTACAACTACACAATTGTAAAATAGGCTTAAGGCATAAAAAATCAATCTAGTCAGACTTTCTTATATATCATCGAAAGGAAGGAAACGAAAGATTTTGATTAATTTTTTAATGCATTGTACATTATGTAAAATTGTACGTTATATAAGATTCTATGCTCCACCCTTATATTGTCTTTTTTTGGAAAGTATCATCTGCAGTTATAGGGTTTTTCATAGTCAGATCTTATATTCGAGACTGTCTTTAAGTTCAGTCTTGAGGTGTCACTAAACCAATCGGAGAGCCGTATTAGCTCGGATCTACAATAGATTTTTAAGCCTTAAGCCATAATAGACGAATCATAATCGATTATTCTCCTCGCATTCGACTACAATTGGTCAATTTCTTACGGCTTGAGGTTTAAAACATCTATTGTAGATCCGGCCTTCGCTTCTTAAGACATTACTCAAGATCTTGAAACAAAAACTGACTATGAATACTGGCCAACGTATCGCCTCGTAGAGAATGGAGACGCGTTTTCTGAATGTTTCTCTCCCTTTTTTTTTAATTAATTACTTTACACCCTGTGACACGAATGCCGAAGAACGAAGGGTACTCGACAGTGTTCGACGCGACAATATTCGCGAGGGCTCCCTCCGCAGTGCATTGGCTTGCTTTGAATTGATGTCAATGGGCGTGGAAAAGCAAATAAAGCGATCTCGCGCTACGATCGTGCGAGATAAACCCGTCCTTGTACCTGCCCGCTCGAAACTTTATTGCCACGCGCGAGTAAAACGTCTGACGAGCGTAAAATGTCTTCCAGCGAAAAATCGTCGCCCAGCTGATATGAGCGAAATTAGATTTACGAAACAAAGCGGAAGTTCAGTTTAACGGTTTACTTTAACAGTTAAACAATTTCTCTTGCTCTTTGACGTAAAGGTCTTGAATGACGCGACACGTCGACGCAACATTATCGCGTTTATGTCTACTAGGTAGTTTGTTATATAAGAATTATTGTTCAAGAATCATTGTAGGAATCTCAGATTTCAATAATATTGTCAGTATCAACAATTATACTGACAATATTGATCGTGTATGATGATTAATATTGATGGATTGATAATAGGTCATTGACAGTGAGCTAGATTTCTTCATTTTTAAACTGATCAAAAATTACGAAATTTGGATTACTGATGAATAATATTATTGCATAAAAATATCATTTTATTGTTAAAAAAATTGATTACTCAATTTACTTTTTTCTTCGGGAGACTTTATATAATAAACAAGTTGAATTTGTTTTAATTTAATAATTTCAATTGAAGTATTAAATTTACTAGGATTCAAAATATATTTTTGAATAAATATATTGATACTTGTGATGAACTTGTTGATAGATTTGCGAATATATGAACTTTTAAAATACTTGAAACACAAGTATTTGTTGGTATTGACGGTATTATTGACTGTATAAAATCCATAATGTATATCGAAATGAACTGAAATGTTGTATACTGATGAGTATACTGAAATAATACTAGATTATTGGTGTAAGATTGTAGAAGTACTAATGCGCATTGTCAGTATTTCACTGATTCAGGTTACTAATAAATATATTATTGATCGAGTTAAAGTTCGCATTATAGATAAATTTCAAAGATCACTGGTCTTGAAACTTCATTCGGAGCTCATTAAGATTTATCCGTCGAAAGACGAATGCTAAAAATCAGTTAAGTGTCACGATTGGCCATTTCCTCGCCATTTCCTCGCTTCAATTTCAATAAATATTTTTTTCGCATTTAGCATTCTTGAGGAAAATGTTCTTGCCGATCAATCTCAGCGAAAAATCAGGCGAGTGCCACATTGCCTATTTCCTCGCGTTAGCTTCAATAAGTATTCTTTCCTTATTTAGCATTCTTGAGAAAAATATTTTCAATCATTAATCTCCTAAAAAAATGGTTTAATAAATAATTTTTAATAAATCATTTTTCATCGAAATTTTGAATTTTGCAGTAGCAAGCTTTTTCTCTTCTAATAGCATTTGGACGAGTTTCAAGCTATCTCTTCTTTAAATGCCATTAGTCTTATTGTTCTTTTTAGCTAAATTTGCACTGCTCACATTTTTTTTTCTGTTCTCCAACGCAAAGAAAAGAGGAAAAATGAAGCGTACAAGAAGTTGAGTTGAAAAGAACAGACTTATTGTTACATAGCCTTTGCATGAATTTCCATTCTAATCTAACTCGGGATGAAAAGAGAATAGTAGATCTTTCTGTCGTTCGCTACAATAAATTTGCAAACGAAATTTTTATAGCTTTAATCGAGATGTTTGTCAAATATCTCGCGAAGCTAATCGAAGGTTTGTCGAATCTGCGATCGCCAAGCTTCACGAAATTAGAAAATTCCTTTTTCCCACAAGAAAAGTTCCACTTTTTTATAGTGAAAGTTCCATTATAAAAAAGTGGAACTTTTTCTCGCTTTTATCAAATATTTCAAATACCTATTTCACTTTACTCTCTAAATCTGAATCAGTGGATAGTCACTAATTATCAAGTGATATACTTTGCACTGATAATCAGTGAAGTTCAACTAAAAAAGGAAGTATGTTTGAGCTATGTTTATATAACTAAAATACTGACATTTGCACGCTAATTTCAATCTTCCAATATCATATTCATTGAATTTAAGCATTAAAACAAGATTAGTTAGATCACACCATAAAGATTAGTTAGGAATCTCACATTTCATTCACTGATTACCAGTGGCATACTTAGCACTGATATCAGTGATTAGCCTGATTCAGATTTAGAGAGTAAATATAAAATGTACACTATATAGTTTAGTTATAAAAAATAATCTTCGAGTCTCATCTCGATTTACAGCCGCTTCCGTGTCGATTTCGTGTCCAGTTCTTCCGCCACATCGTGCTCGACGGAAGTACGTGCGTGCGTGCGTGCGTGCGTGCGTGCGTGCGTGCGTGCGTGCATTCGCTCGCTCGCTTGCTTGTTCATTTGCGGATGCAGAGGAGGAGGAACAAGAGCGAACAAGCGTACGCACTCGCCGTGTCGTTTACGCGGTATGCGCTATTTCGGGAGTACACGCAACGACGTTAATCTGTCAGGAGAAGACACAGAGTAAACTCCTCTCTCGCGAGAGACGGAGAAGAAAGTTTCAAACACCATCCTCCTTTCTCGACCATCCTCATTTATGTATTCCTCATGTACATACATTCGCATTTCTTTCTGTTGAACTTGATACCACGCTTACAATCGTTCCCAATCACGTTTGCACGCGAGAATGTTGTTTCGTGGGGTATTCTATTGCAACATTAATTCTTAAGAATGAAACGGGTTAAAAGTTAAAATTAAAAGTATCTTTCTAGTCGAATATGATATGGCGTATTCATCCAACTCTATAATGCTTGTAACTTCCATTAAAAATAAGTGAAGAGAGCAAAGAATCAAAGCGGGTCTTATTATAGTGTCTATTAATATTTCTTTTTATTGCATACACGCTGAAAATTCCTGGCTGTTGGAACTTACACTTCAAAAACAGTCTGATTGCATTAATTGAAACTTTGAAAATATTAAATAGAGAAATTAGAATTTTCTGGTTGAATTTATTATAATTCTAGTTGAGATAACCAGATTTCTGATGTGATTGTTATGTCAGAATCTTTTGATCCATTTTCAATCAAAAAATTTTTCTCAATGTAGTGCTATTAGAGAAGAAAAAGAAGTTTCTGATCGTGCCGATCGGAGCAGCTACTCTTTGGAAATCGCGAACGATTTCGTCATCAGCGCCGAATTCAAGAGCTGAGTCACCCCAAATCGAGCGGTCGCGCGCTGCGAAATGTTAAGGTCGACGAATAGCATCGCGCCGCTAGTTCGTTCGATACACGGTGTATACACGACTGTATGCGAAATAAATGGGAGGGGAATAACCCTCGGAAAATAGGACTTCCGTTTCGACTCCCCATCCTTCCCATATATAACAATTGTTAATTTTTCGCGGAAATAATGCTAATTTTTCTTTTCTTGGAAAACTCGAGTATCGCATACTGCCTACTGAAAGTTTAGATACACGTTTGTTACCTATCTATTTGTGTGAAACAAAGATGAGAATTTACTACGCAAATAGAGATTACATCCATTTCTGTCAACATAGATTAACTTTAATCTCGTTTTAATTTACTTTTCATCTTTTTCTAATTCTTAGAAATAAAGACAGATAAAGAGTAAATTAAATTGAGATTAAAGTTAGTCTACATTGATAGAAACACACATTAGCGAACATATTTTTCGTGTCCAGCCGAATAGCGTTATGTACTTTTTTGTGGAGTTTATCTAGCCACGAATAATCGATAATCATTGACCTTTGACTGCATTTAAAATATGTGTGTGTTCCGCCCTCGATTACAAGTGATTCGATCAATTCAACCGAGCGTGCTGTTTACAGTTACGTCATAGTGTATGCCAGCAATGAGCATACGTGTCTTTGGCATATATTAATAAATTAATGGTTGTTAGTTCGTGTTGCACTGAAGACTTAATGCTTGTTATCGTGTTTAACACTCCAATCGTAACATTTTTAATATTTTAAATAATATTTTGTGGATAACCATGATTTGTTATCTTTAACAGAAGTTAAAGAATCGGTTAGACTTTATCTTTTCTAGTTTCTAAGCATTTGATAAAAAGAACTGCGATTCTTATCAAGAATTTGTTGTGATTTATCTTAACACATTTTGATATTAGATCTTTTTCAGCTGAACTTCTTGCACGGTTCATCTTTTCTTTTTTTCTCCACGTTGAAGAAAAAAGAAAAAAGTTGAATGAAAAAAAAAATGTAAAAAGTTGTGAATGTAAAAAGTTCAATTTAAAAAAAAGACAGATTTGTACATAGGCATAACAGAGTATCTACGTAGGAGCTGTATGGCTCACTGGCAGAGTAATTACTTAGTAGGGGAAACTCGGAGACCAGCAGACCTATTCTGTAACTTTTAACGCAAATTTCATTATCATTATAACGTCGCAGCTTTTTTGAATGAATGATGAAAGAGCTGCGCAGCAGCTTATAATGATAACGAAATTTGCGTTCAAAGTTATAGAGTTATAGGCTTGCAGATCTCGGTTCGAATCCCTGTAGTGATATTTCTTGATATTTCTTTCATGTTGTCGCTTATAGCTTTCAGAAAATAGAATTCTTATTCGTTTTCTCTTGGAAAGAGAACCCGAAGGGGCAATTTATGATTCACAGTGGCCAAGAAAAAGCTTGACGATAAAGATGGATCCCAGGAGGAGGAGGAATGCCATTAAAGATAAAGATACATGTCATAAGTGAAGTTGCCTAGAGATGACTTTGGAGAGCCACTAGGGATATTCGAGATCGAATGTATTGTCAGGTTGGCCGAACTGACATGTATAAGTAAGCACAATAAAGTAAATATCAACATAGGAGCTGTTGTGTGGCTCAGTGATAGAATAAATGCTGCCTAGAATAAGTGGCTGAGTAGTGGGAAACT
Organism: Atta colombica; assembly: GCF_001594045.1. NCBI lineage: Eukaryota > Metazoa > Arthropoda > Insecta > Hymenoptera > Formicidae > Atta > Atta colombica. The sequence continues at coordinate 1,697,799 of NW_017259187.1, forward strand.
CTGAGACATAGATTCGATGAATTTCGGCAGTGCCAGGAACGTCCTGACAAGTACGTATTTCTTTGAATATGTGTACCATCAAAAATATTAACATCAGTTACTCTGAATCTACATTGTTGGTAATTATTTTTTGAAAAAAATCTAAAGCGTTAATGACTATATATCAATCAAACTATATTAATCAAATTATATTATATTTGAAAAGCTATCGTATTCTTATATATCTTGAATATCGTACGTTTAATGTCAATAACGCTCTATTTTTCTTTAATCACTGATGATATTGTAAATCATAAGAGTAATATCGATGACTCTTCAGAGAGTTTTTGATATTTTTGGTTGTATTCAGAAAAATATTCAGAAAAATATATATATATCGGGCATTCTTGATATTGCTGGAATTTAAATTGAGATTTGATGTCTCCAAGTTTCTCCTTCTAAGCAGTCATTTTACCACTGTTAATGAGAATATGGTCTTTAAGTAGATACTCTTTCGGTTATACATATACAAATCTTACAGTATGATTGTATTGTTTTTAGTGATTCTTCAAAGAAAGAATTGTGTGTACTTGACGTTGAATACTTAATTCGCGATTAAAGAATCATTAACAATTAATATTATTATCGAAATGATGAAGGCAAATGTGAAACCTTATAATATTTCTTCAAATTAGCCGCGAGAGAACATCGTTTTATGTGACGTTAATTTTTTTTGCGATAAAAAAAAGAATCACAGCCTTGCATTAGAATACATGATGAATATTATTCATTTATCTGAAGACTCACACACAAACTTTTCGGTTTTCTCGACTGAGCTATGATGTACCATCATAAATCGAGCTAAATCATACGACTAGCGGTATATGTTAAGTCAGAGCGCGAAGGTTATGTGACGAGAATGACAATAATTACACGCTCAAGTTTCTATATATTTGCGCTTACCTCAGCGTTACCTTGTGTCACCTACAGTTATTATCTAGCGATTACAATTGGCAAAGTGCGTGCCTCATGATATGAGCTACTACTCTTGAAAGTTAGCTTGATTAAACCACACTTTTTACAAATTATTTAATTTTAATAAACATAATTTTAATATTAGATTGATAATAAAATTAGATTGCGACAGAGTACATTTTTTTTACCTTTTATAATTTAATTTGTGTAAAATTTTTGTTACGTTCCAATATTTTACCATGTCTTAAATGACTCATTCAATTTTTGTGTTAATTTAATACAAATATGAATAAATTAGAATAGAATATTATATAATATTATGTAATATTATACAATATTATGTAAAAAATTAACATTAAAAATTATAACACTATAGCACAATTTGGAAGCATATTTCTTCAGTAACATTTATAATAAAATCTTATACATGAACTATAAACTTTCATTGTGTTATATATTTCGAAACATGCCATATATTAAATTAACGTGTAAATTTTATTCATTTGTCTTGCATAAATTATGTTTTGAGAAATTAGATATTATTTTTCTATTATTTATTTATTTATAAATTATATTATTTTAACATTAAGAAATATCAATATCAATTTATCTCCAAAATATTTGAATAATACGATCACTTTGTGTTAAATTAATAACACTCGAACATATTAAAAATTCAACTCTAAAATTTTACAATAACAAAGAACAGTTTTAACACAGATGCAAAATGTCTTTTATTGTGCAGAAAAGGAGTTGATCGGTTGGCTTCTAAGAGGTTCACATAATAACGCGCTTGTTCACGCTTGAGCAAAAGTTACTTCACCGTGACACTTGCACGTCGAACGACACGAATTTCCTGTTTTATTTTTTGCTTTTGCCCGTTATCAATGATGTGCAATTTAAATCGAGTGTATATTTAATTTTTAACTGATTGATATATTAAGAAAAGACTGTTTTTGTAAATTTTCTTTCTTTTTAAGGATGCTAAATCGTAAAAAAATTTTTTAATTAAATTTTTTAAAAAGAGAAAGAAAATTTGAGCTTTTGATACATATATCACGTATATAGTATATCTTTTATAATAATATTGTTTATAATAATATTGTGAAATAATATTGTCGTTCATCCACATAATCAAATTGTTGTCTCTTTCATTTTTCCCTTGTAAGCTTAATCACGTGTCGATTATGAATCAGATATTTTTGTTTGTACTTCTAATTGATCCGTTTAAGCTCTTCTTGTTGAGCATTGAAAGCTAATTCACAATACAAAGAATTACATCCTCAACCTACTTGCGAATTTATTTCAGCGGAGATTTAATTAACAATTAAAAATATTTATAAATTGATCTATTTCGAATCTCTTATGTTTAAATACGTGCTCCAGATATCAAAAGAATCAGCATTAAAATATACAAAGCTAAGAAAGCTTGGAGTTCTCTCGACTCAATGCAATGGTTCGTCCGCATAACATGAATAGAAAATGTCACGTTTTGTGAGAAACTTGAATAAATGTTTTCTGAAAACAAATATAACGATAGAAATATACGGGGATTACACGAAGAAGGGCAGGCCATACAAATATTATATTTAGCCGAAGTTTTCGAGAAGTTTATTGCATCTAGCGAGCGCGAATGGTAATCCATTTTGCAAGAATAAGAGCAAGTAACTTAATCGGATCAATGCGTTAATTATGTAGTGTTTAATTTTTTATTTCTGTAACATCATATCTCTCGCAGACGAGATATGAAAATAGCACAAAATGTTTGCGCGCTATAGTTGAGTGGAACACGAATAAAAGAGATCAAGGCAACGCGATACATTAATGTTAACTCGTGAATGTTGTAGCGAGGTCGAATAATCCTAACATAGATACCTGATATCATTCTAGATCCTATGTGGAATACATATGTACAATATATCTCGAAATTTGCGAATCAAAATAGTAATAAGAGTTTTCAAAAAATTAACTAGAAATGTTATTTGTAAATTTTTATCTTGAGCAATAATTTGTGACATAATAAAGGTAAGGTTATAAATATGATTAATTATGGACTACATTTAGATAGATTACGTTTAAACTGAAATGCGTGCGATTCATGGCGACAGATGGCCATCTAAACGTAATCTATATGTAATTACATTTAAGCCCTTATCTTAAGAATTACTGCTTGAAATAAAAATATACATAATGTGTTTTTATTTAATTTTTCGAAAATTTTCTTGCTCCGGTATTTTGATTCACGAATTTCGAGACACCCTATATATATAACTCGTAAAATGAAGAAGCGAGTTGGATGACGCGAACCCAATGAATAATACACATGTGACCTGAGGATCAATCAAATAAGGGAGCGATTTTTTTTATTTCTCTGATATTCTGTGAATCATTTCGAACATCATTGAAACACACTTTGGAAAAGAAAGCATTCACTTTAGGAAGATAAAATATTAAAAAATAGTATATTAACTTATGGCTCTTTCTTTGATTTTTTACAATGAAAATGAAAATAGTGTGTAATGAACGAGATGTGTTATGTCTTCATATAGAAGCAAAAAATACTACTTAAAGAAGTAGAAAAATATAATATTGTATAAAATTGCAATATAATATTGGTTATAAATAAAAATAAAATTGCCGTTATATCACGATGTAACACTAATAAGAAAGTTAGGGCAATTTTTTTTATTCTTCCACAGTGATCGATGCTTTCTTGTTTACACTACACTGTCGATCCCGCGAGGCGTAACTACACTTTCGAGGAAAATTATCGAACACGAATAATCTAATCTTTCTCGCTTTACTTTCAGAGCGGAAAATGCCTCGCGACGACGCCTTGGAGATCGCATTAAGCCATAATCACACTACAAACTCCTGACTGTGACTCAACTATTGACTTGGACTCCCGACTATTATTCAACCAATCACAGCAAAGTCCTAATCAACTCTGATTACTGACTCGTGAATAGAAATCACTCTATTTTTAATCGGCAACAACTGAATTAAGTCGAGTCAGATTCGGGAATTTGTAGTATAATATCACGGAAAAAAAAGATTAGTTGCAGTAAAAATTTGCGTGTGGTAGTTAAATTCCAATCGTAACATATGGATTCCTAATGTCGTATCTGCGAGGTCTAATTTCCATTAGCTGTGAGCCCTAAATATTATCATTGTAACAGAGACAAGCATTTTGCTATTATGTCGATCTATTGATCATTGCAGCAAACGTTTTCTGTGTAGCAGACAATTTGATAGCAAGTACAATTTCAGCAAACCACATATTTAGCTGTGGTAGAAACAATTTTCTTTTACTGACTATGATAACTAACTTCATGCTGCTAAATAAATTGATCTGTAACAGATATGCATACTTTGCTATCACGTTCTTATATTAGCTACAACAGCAAATCCTTTGTATGTATTAGCAAATTTATTTAGCATATTTATTTCATAGTTATAGTAGCTAATGCAATTTCAGCTAATCAGAATTAGCTGTAGCAACATTTTTTTTCCGTGGTATAGCTTTTTTACTCGTGATGTAACTTAATTACGCTTCTTTTTCGCTGTGTGTGCGTACATACATTATATGTACATGCGTGCACTCGTATCTTTCTTTTTATAAACGAGGAAAGGGGAGGAAGAAGCTTCCGCTTTATCAAGAGGCAGAGATATCGTCTTTAGTATCGATTACTTTAATAAGCCGTGCGCTTCCGTTTACAGAAAGGGGGTTTGACGCAACCTAGTTTCCAGATTACCGCATCCAGATTACGCGTAGCCTCGTTCGCGAGACAACGCTGCATGTGAACGTAGACGCGAAATGTTAGATAATCGATGATATGCGTCCTGCATCCTTCCTATGAGAGAAAGAGAGAGAGAGAGACGAGTTTCTGATTGTCGATTTCAATGCGTTATTTTGATTTATTGAATTCTCGCGTAAAAGGAACGGTGTAAATATGAAAAAGTGCGTTTCTTATTGCATGCTTAAAGTTAATTAATGCGAAGATTTCTATTTTTCTAAGAGAAAGTTATTGATACAATTTTTCATTTTAAGTAAGAGAGCTAGTAAAGTTAGTTCTCATATCTATCTAAAAAATAAATCGGTATCATTGTTATTTGCAAATTATTATAACCTATGAATTACACTTACGAATAATAATAATTAAACTCGTTACTGTTTAGAACAAAATTTTAAGAAATTAGTTTATTTTTTAAGCCTTCATCTGCAATCTGACTTTTTTTTGATAGAAGCGAAATTTTATTATCAAATTTCACTTTCATTTATTTTTGCTCAAATTTCAATTCTTATTAAATAACTGTTTTAAGTTTCGAGTTATAAAATTATTTAGTAATGACAATTAAAAAATATATATCGGCTCTTCTTTTACAAAACAAATTAAAAAAAAGTAAATTTGGTAATGTAATAGAAATTGAAAAGTAATCTTGAATTTTTTCTGGAAGCCTACAACAATAAAAAGCTTAATCAAGACAAAAATCTAGATTATAGACGGAGAGAGTAAAAATACAATTGCAGACGAGAGAGAGAGAGAGAGAGAGAGAGAGAGAGAGAGAGAGAG
>NW_017259187.1:1703426-1710500 GCF_001594045.1 Atta colombica
CTTTTCCTCGGCGCTATAATTACACCTATGCAGAACTCGTTAAGTCCTGCATTAAACAAGATTAATTACTGTTTTGGCATATCTAAATCATTATCAAAAGTTTATTTTGTTGTGGATGCGTCGACGCACATAGTAAATCATCATCAGCCTAACTGTACTTTCTTACTTCCACAATGTTATTTCACTTCCTGGGATTGCGCAATCGCGGGTATTTTACAGTTTCGATTGCCCGATAATAACGAAACGTCGATCGAGATACCGTTAAGAATCTTTTGTGTTGATTGAACATATCCGTATACACTGAAACCCATCAGGTTTACAGAGTTTGTACCAAGAAGATTTTTTCTTGTTAGGGATGTTAATAATAACTTGTATAACAGAATGAATAGCAGCAATAGAGTTTTGTACCTCGGAGTTAAAGCGATGTTCTAATCATACGTATTTAAAATGTTTCGAACAAGTTATCCGACTGGTAGATCAACGCAAATGCGGATGTGACGTAGTTTCGTGTACAGTAACAACTGTTGGCTTTCCGTCTAGAAATAGGTACTTCCAGCAGACTCCTCTATATAATTCCAGATAAAATACCGTTTTGTAATTCGCATAATTATTATCGTATACGAATATATTAGAAATTATTAAATCTTTGAAATTTTATCAGAATATAAATATAATAGAATAGAATATTTTACTTCAGCTTACATGTGCGAGAAGAGAGACTTGGTTTGCTATTAAACTTCACCACATCCACCCATTCTTTATTATAAATAATGGCTAAGTAAAAATCTATAGTATAAATCTGTAATGTAAGTAAAATCTATAGTGCGACTAACATACTAATATTCTCAAACATACAGTCTTTTCTTACTTTATATTATACCTAACACGTTTTAATGTCCAATCTAATTTTATTGTTTCATTACAATATTGCTATAAATTACACAAAATTCAGACTTCTTCTCATATCTTTTCATATCTTTCTCATATCTTTCTCTTTTTATCTTTAATTTCTATTCTTATTCTTTGCCCTTATTTTTATTGAGTTCTTTTGAAATTGGTTTACACTTTATATAATTATTGCATTATAAGAAATACAAAATTATTTTACAGCAAAGGTTGAAAAACAACGGTTGAAAGATTTCTTTTACGTAAATTTATATTTCCATCAATTGGTACGTAAAGAACTCAACTGTTGATTACGTTTAATCTAGTCCATATTAATAAAGTTTTCTACAATAATATATTGTTTTATTATTTTTTTTTCTCTTTGACTCTTTAAAATTACTAGTAAAAAATAACAATTTGGATTTTTAAGTTGATAACTTTTGCGTGTAGACAACAATAGAATATAAACTTTGCAATTGAAAAGTTGCGAGTAGTTTTGAAGCGAGATCGTTGCTAATTAGTCGGCTTAGTAGACTTTAACTAGTTTGTTTCTCTGCATCGAACAATTTGCACTAATGAATACGGTTGAGTACCAAGTCCCTCAATTGTATTTATGCCATTGTGTTTAAAGAGGCATAAGATCGATTTTCTTAGATCAATTGGATTTGACATAACATGATTTGTTGATCGTTTATCAGCATATGGGCGAGACGATGAACGGAACATATGTGAATTACTGAAAATTGCTGATGTCGGCTGCAAGTTCCATGAGAGCCACGGACAGGAATTGTGCTCGAGGACGATATATCCGCGATTCGACCTAATTCGCCACTCCATTTCATGGCAGATTTCATTGGTATCGTGAATAATCGCGTACTTCCTGCCGCGTCCCAGGAAAATCGTGCGAACTTAATTGTTACGTAACGTGGCTGTTGCTACAGATTTTCTCAGATTTCTGCAAACTGAAAACGTCCGAACTCCTCATGTTCGAAATCATGACGAATTGCTATTTACTTTGATGTGAAAATCTTTGGATGTTGAAAGATTGATGATTTCAAGATGTGAATGAAATTTTGGTACAGCACAGCGCGTATGTCGCCTGAGATGTTACATTATTTACGTCGCTTGGCGAGCGCCATGCTGAATGCCTTTGGTAATACGCAATCTCTCTCGTTAATATTATTCATCTAATGCAACAATCGTCTGCTATTTATAATAATCTATCATATGTATCGTCGAAAATACAGGATATAGTAAAGCCTCCAAAATTGCTTTCAAATAGTTTCACTTTTTACATCGATTATTAACTTTTACAGGACGGAAAAGCCACTATAATAGCGTTGAAATAATATCGTATTTTGAGACAAGAAATACAATAAATTATTACAATTCATAAAGAAAAGCTGCAAGATTTAAAAAATAAAACCTCCCTCCTCGTTCTCTAAAAATCAATCACTTTCGTAAATATTTATTATTTTATTTTTGAGAGCTGTTGAATTTGGATCTATTTTTGATCTTAACTTCACTGATTTAGTGTAAAGTATATTCCTGTGAGAATGCACTTGATCTAATCGGGGAGATGACTAATTAATGCTGGCACAGAAGGCGATTTCATACGCAATTAATAAATTAATTTGCAGTGACGCATCGATGCTATAATAGCTAAAGTATTAGATGCGGAATTTCTATCGTGAACACTTGTATCTTCATCTTACGTGGATATTTATAACGTCCAAAACAGCGATTCTTTTATCCAATAACGGATCTTTAAGAATACAACGGGGGTTCGGTGATTCAGCGAGCCTTTCCTTGATGACACGCGAAGGAATGCCATGATTGTTTGAGAAATTATTTTGAGAAAACCGCGAACATTTTTTGGTCACTACAATCGCCAATATTTTAAAATTTATTCTGCCTAAAATCAAGTTGTGATATTTACTGCTGACGACGACGACTCTCCCGTGTTCCGACCAAGGAAAGAGCAAATCGGGTCATCGTGAGTCGTGAGGTCGTTCACCCCGCGCGTTTCTTCTGAATCCCGCCCTGTTAATTTTAATCTCCAAAAATGAAACAGTTATTCTTTCTAGAACAATTATACACTGTTTTTTATATTTCTGTTCGAATGAAGACTGTAAATACACATCTTATAATAGTTAATCTATAATTAATCAGGTAAATTCAAGATATCTGATTTGTTAATTCAAGATATCAAATCTGTGAAATCAGATTAATTTCACTCGCTAAACACGGAGTGCAGAAATTCATTGTAATCTCTGATAGAAATTTCATGCACTTTTTGAGCAATTACTGGATACATAAACTCTGTTTAGTAATTGAAAATTACTTAAGATTTCAACCAGAATGTAACGCTTTGTCTGCAATTATTGCACACAAAGATGCGGAACATTTGAATCCATTTATTAAACAAAAACAGGACAATAAATAGACTATGCTATATTTTAACTAATAATAATCTATTAATATTAGACAATACCTGGGCAAGTGCCTACGCAAATTGCACATATTTTTGGAAAATAAATCACTTATTGAATAAAGCTCTGAATCAAGTTCTTGTCCATTTTCTACACTATTGTTATAACAAACATCATGAAGCAATAATAATCATTAATAGAGTTTTTTCAAAAAAGTACATATACAACCAAATTAAAGAACTTTTTACTGTTCTTTACTATTTTTTAACATGCCAAAAGCAATAAAGTCAATCGTGAGATTGGAGGAATGAGTTGGATGTTACATCGATGTAATAGTCTGAAGTTCAAATCCAAGCGAGCATTGAAATCTCGTTATAGTGCTCGCAGCTTCGGAGGGGCAAAAGGGGTGGGTATGTTGCTGGGAAAACTGGGTCACCATAAGGGCGTTTACCCGCTTTACACCTCCATAATTCCTCCCCGCTAAAAAATTGCTGCTTACTGCGGTAGGGAATCATTTTGAAGAATACAATCACTGTGGAATCACTGGCGATTCCTTCGCGATTGTATCTTCTACATTGTCTATAACTGTGATTTTAATTCCCCCAGTTCCTCAACCCACGACAGCAAGTTCATCAGGCGATAAAACGTCAGAACGTTTTAACGATCTAACGCATTGAAACAACTGGAAGTAATTACAAAGTGATTGTTAAACTTGTTTGGTTGAGTTTTTAAAATGGTTCGCTGATAGATACGGAGGATCCTTCTTGAAAATCGTATGATCCAAATTAATTTCAGTGCCACCCTACACACAAAAAAAATATCATTCTGTTACTAAGAAAAATTATTTAATTTATTGTATTCAACCCTTAAATGTAACTTAACTTAAATTAATCAAATTCTATATTCTGTTAGTTATTGCCTCTAATGCAATTTTGTCAATCATGGCAAAAGCTGATAATTTAAAAAAAAATTTTTTTCAAAAATGCAACTTCTCTAAATTTGCCATGCACAACCTAAGTGTTAATACGTTATTAATTAATCTTGTCAGTTAATATGAGGTATATGAATCGTATCGTCGATTTGTGTGCAGTTATGATTATCTGTACCATGTTAACGATTTTCCTAATTTTTCTAACAACTATTTTACAATTGTTTATCCTAATTACAACTGTTTTACAATTGTTAAGAATACGGTTCGTGATGATAACAGTAAGTAATGGCGTTACATTATGTATTTTCCACGCTTATTATATGCATGTTATTACAAATGTTTAATTAAGTCTTCTTTAATTCAGATGCTAATAAATTTTGCTAATTGTAGTATAGTATATTATTACCAAGGTTGAAAAGTAAAGTAATACATTACTTGCGTGTAATGAAGTTACAATTAGAGTTATTTTTTTCAGTAACTGTAACTGTTCATAAACTTGACTTTCTTTTTCAGTTAGTTACCTAACTTTAGTTATCTAACTGATTTTAGTTACATTTTGTTTAGTAACTAGTAACTACTTTAATAGTTATTTTTATAACATAAAATGATAATTATCGCGTTCGCAGGGACTCAAGATAGAGAGCTGCTTTACATCAAACTTATTCCTTCAACTATAAGCTGAGAAAAACAAACTAGTTATTAGTTATAAAGTAACTTTTCCAATCTTGATTATTATTGATATTACATGATCGCGTTGCCTTCTCTTTATAACAGATAAAGATCGATTAATTCAAAGGATATTAAGAGGCACTTATCATATCATTCATAAATGCTATATTATTGACGAGTAAAGCTTGGTCTTAACGATCTCGAGAGACTTAAAGGAAATCTCGCATTCAAAGTGATAAATTGTCGTCACGTTCGGAGCGCGAGGGAATTCGAGTAGCTCAGAATAGGGACTCCAGGGATTAAAGTTTCAAAACGCAGGGTATCACCTATCCTTCTCCTTTCACCTTACGCAGGTGCTTTCGACGTGTATACGCCGCGAACATCGGCGCCACGGTGGCTCCGGTGGAAAATCAATAATCCTGGCTATGTATGTGCCTGTGTGTATGCTTATGTGTGCGCGTGTCGTGTTCATCTTACCTTCGTTCATTGCGACGGGACGGTGCGGTGGTTTGCTATATTGCATCTTTTTGCGGCGGAGAAGGCGCAACGAACTGCACACAAAAGCACGATTTAATCTACATGATTATATGACGAATTGGCGAAATGCGGTTCCGTCGTGTATCTCGTCTTGGATTGGACCGACCTAAAGATAGACCGCCGACGCCGAAGAGGTCATCGTTATGCTTATTTGTATGTGATTTTGTGTGAGCCGCAACAAAATATATCGTAGGAGTTGCGACATGATGTGTAAATATTTTTTATGAATTTTATTTCTTTATAAAATATCACCATAAAAAATTTATGATTTCGAAATTGAGTATATTTTAGTGTATATTTTAGGATGTATAGATTTAGAAGCTAAGAGAATATGGCTAATTATAAATAGCCAACTCCGTTGCTTACGTGGATGATATTGATTTTACGTTTCTGCGATATAATAAGTAACGTCTTGTTGTTTAGTCAGAGGCATTTGACTTCTTCGCAAGAATGAATTGAAAATAATCATTTGCAATCTAATTCATTTTTCAAAAGTTTCTCTCTTAAATGAAAAACCAAGAGTTAAGAGATAATGTATTATACATAATATGGAGGTCAATCAGAATTGAAGAAAATTTTTTGCCTGTATTTGACGAGAGAAAGCTTCAGAATGAATTGAATATATTTTTAAACAACAGAATCCTGTTTCCACGAACGGCATTCGAAGCAGTATGGAAACTCGCAGTATATATAGAGATGGCTGTTCTCGTTCTGGTGCACAATGAGTTTCTTGTTTTCCATTTTTGCTTTTTACCTCGTATTTTATCGAGTTCAATAGAGAGTTCTTCGTGATGACACGCTAAATATAATTATATGAAAAAAAATCATTATTAATCTTTACATTTTTTTTCCAATTCCAATGATACAACTTTAAGAGAGAAATTCTTTTAGGAAAAAAAATATTTTTGGACGAAAAAAAAATGTCTGCATTATTAAAAATATCACTATTTATAATAATTGAACAGCAAACGGTATAATGAACATTCACTGCAGTATAAGTAAAATGTATTTGTGAAACTTACAAATATAACGAGAAAGAATACTGTTATTTTGTTTTATTATTTTTTACTTTGCAGAGTTATATTTTTCAAGCATGCAGGTGTAATGTGTACTATCTACCTGTAATGTATATTATACCTACATTCAAGGTTGCCACAGACCTGGAAAACCGAGAAAAATCAAGGAAAAATGTAAAAAAGTCTGGAATTTTGCTCACAATTCCCTGAATCTGTTCCTATATTCCAAATAATTTTTATAATTTTTTAAATATTATATCTGACGTTTGTAGTCAAAACTTTAAACGATTTTAATAAAATAAATAAAATTTATATTTTATTCAGTATTTTTATTTCCCTCTTTTTCATCATAACTGCATTTTTTTTCCAAAATTAATTTATTTTATGACTTAAATTTGCACGCAAAATTGTACTATGCTACTAAGCTTTTTTTTGCATTGTTTTTAATAATATAGACTAGCTTTTTTGCAATCCTTGAATCTAAATGTTAAAATTTATATATTTTATATTATTTATGGAAAATTTTCTATTTTCATTTGGAAAATCTGGAAAAATCAAGGAATTTTAAAATTCATTTTCTGTGGCAACCCTGTACATTGTACTC
>NW_017259187.1:1710600-1713986 GCF_001594045.1 Atta colombica
ACTTTTTTGAAGAAAGAGATTACATTCCGAATTGCTTCTTTTGGAGACAAAACATGTAGAAAGTGCCGCCAGTAAACTTAACCTTCCTCGATTATCGTGTCATTCACTTTGTGATTCATCTCACCCCGCCCACTAGATACGAAGGCATTAATTTGTATATATGTTCCCACTATGCCGGCCATTAAGTATGACGGCACTCACGTAATTGCTCTTAATTCAACGTAAGTGACTGTCCAGACATTTAAGAATGCCATTCATGCTTGCGTTCACCAGGCTTTGAACGTCGTTCGAAGAGAACGCGTCGATTTCGTCGCGATCGGTCTATCGCTTCATCGGTATTATTAATGATTGAGAAAGGATTAAATATACAAAAATGTATCCTAAATTTTTCTCTCCTTTTTTTTCTTCGTCAGATAAATAAATTCGTGATAGCAAGCAGTGTAATTTTATGCACGACGATAAGCTTCGAGGATGTTTGTTAATTGAAAATGTCAATGTATAGTTAATTGTTAATAAAAATTGTGATGTTATAAAGCATATAAAAATATAAGATTTATATAACTATAAATTGTGTTATATAACTATAATTTTTTTATACATGTTTGTATAACTTTTGTTGATAGTGCGTCTTTAATTTCAGTAGGATGACGTAATCGTGTTTGCATCCGGCTTTACCATGAAGTTACCCTTCTCAATTTGTCGTTTTCATAATTAGATATCGTATTGTTTTACTCTAGTTCTCCTTGAGCTTCTCGCACGTCCGATATGCTGTGTGACATTTGGTCCGTTAAAGAAAAAAAGATCAATATCTCTAGCTCGTGCAGCTGCAGATGCAACTGTTCATTGCGTTATCGATAGTAATTAGTAAATATTGTTTGCAATGGATCATTATATTGTCAATTAGACAATGCGGTTAATTATCTTTCATTATATCGTTTTGTTTTAATGTTGATAACGCTGTTCCATATATGAATTTAGGAAAAACGCGATTACGTAATTAATGCTTATTGATGTTAATTAATGTTTATATGCAAAAGATTAGAAGTTATTTTTCATTTTTTTATTCACATTTCCTCTTTTTTCAATATATTAATTGTAACATGAAGGCAATTGTAGAAAATATTTTTTGGTTTCATATTTCCAATCACAGATTTAGAAAATAATTTTTTGCATGCCAAATATAAAAATTTGCAAAAATGCATTTATAGAACGCATACTATTATATTTCGTATTTTGTATTCCGTTATACTGTAAAGTGTAATGCAAAAGTATAAGTGTATGTAAACAATAAGAATAAAAATTATGCGATTTATGTTTGAAACGTATATACATTTTAGTTATAAATCGTCAATTTTATATACTTTTAATTTTATATACTTTTTTATAGTTTACAAATAATTTATTTAATAAGTACATTTACCATATTAGCATAAATCTAGATTTTTGATACTCTTCGCAAATCTTTTTATTAACGAGATAGAAAAAGATAATTGTGATTCCATTTTTGTATCGATCTTTATTTCTGATGTCTACATTTAAAACATTCACTGAAAAAAGTTTAGTAATATTTACCAAAAGTTGAGTAAAATAATTTCAATCAAATGTTTAATTAATATAATTAAAAATAATTTCACTTTTCTATAAATATTTAGTAATTATTATCAAACAGTTATATTATTGGTGAATATACTTCCTGAACATTTAGAAAATTAAAATTATTTTTTAAAGTTATATTAATCAACCATTTGATTGAAATTATTTTATTTAACATTTTCATAGTTATTTCATAGTTACTCTTTTCATTGTTGAAAGTCTGCTTGGCACGGGCTTCAAGTTTACCATGTATACAAGCATTCCGTGTCGCATGTCGACGTATACGCCAATGTCAACGAGTGTCTACCTTTCCGTTAAATCACCCTTCTGCGGGGACCAGTGCGACGCCGATGCCGACGATGTGTATTTCGCGTGTGTGACATCATTCGCGTGATGTAATCGTCGTATGGTGAGCGAGGCGGTTGCGTCTTCCACGCGGAGGCGAGCGCGGCAACGCTATCTATTAAATGAGCGCACGTATATACCTAAAGACATGTACTTTACAGACGTTAACAGAACATTGCCATCTCCTTGATACCTGGCGACTGCGAAAGCGAACTCAGCGATTAGAGTCATGCAGTTATTGTTACAGTGGCCGAAGATAATTTGAAGAACACGGGTAAAAAAAAAGAGCATACGGGTAAAAAAAAAAGAAAAACGGACATAAATTCTCGCTAAGAATAATGATTACGACAGAACATGTTCTTCATCAATGTTTTTTGTCATGTGTTGATCACATAGAAATTTAAATTAATGTCTTCTGTGATCGAAACGGAGATGATTCTCGAGTAAAAATAAATAGAAAACGTAAGAGTTATTGTGTTATCGCGGAATATTGTATATAATACGACTTGTGGGTGTTGATAAGGAAATATGCCTTATTGAATGATTTAATAATAGATCTGACGTGAAGAATCAGATTTATTACACAGATTAGTCCATATGTAAAACAGGCAGAAGTTTATTTATTGCAGCTCTTCTCAAAGCTGATTTCTCAGTATTTACTTTCAGATACCAAAGATATTATTTTTATGATGTGAAAAACAAATTTCTACGTTATAATATAGATCGGATCTTAACGCTGAGAATTGAAGAGAAGAAATTTGCGCGATATAACTTTCGGCTAACGAAGCGCATTGAAGAAAATGAAAGATCTCTGCATTATGCGTGGGCGTAGAAACTCATGCTCTGTTATCGAACAGCATTACGTAACATTAATCCTCTCGAAGTCCTTATTATTTATCCAATTATTAATCGTTAGACCCGCCGTGCAAGGAGATAAGATTACTCTGCAATTCTTATCTGTATGTACGCGTAGATCGACTGACGTGACAACGCGCTGACCGTAGCTTGCCAAGACACGTTCTGTGCACCGTTTACCATTTACATTGCGTGGGTATAGCAAAAAATTCTTGCGATTATTACTACATCTCTGTTTGCATTTTATGCGTGGTACCGTGTTTCCTAGGTGTGTGCGATTGAAGATCTTATATATTTAACATTGAATATTTCCTATATTTTAGATATTTTAGATATTTTAGATTACAATATTATACGTTCTCTCTAAAAATTTTTAAAGTGCAATCTCTAAGGAAAATTGAGCCAGTCTTGGAAAAGAGAGATACAATTTTCAATTTTTAACAGTGAGATTTCACTCCAAAGAGTTTAAAGAGATTAGATATACATATAAAAAGTTCTGAAAAATATTTGACGTTGAGCATTTAATCAAGGATTTGAAAAACGTGTATGAAATCAATAAAAACATAATTTTATAAAAATTTAATATTTTTAAT
>NW_017259187.1:1714086-1727921 GCF_001594045.1 Atta colombica
AAATGGAGAATATATAAATTATCATTTTCAAAAATTTCTCTTCTCTTCCACGCGTTAATAAATTTACGGTATCATTTTTAGGTGCACCCTTTTTAAGGGTTCGGCAGAAGTGAGCTGTTGGTCTGATTGACAAAATGACGACCGACATCTCGGTGGTGCGCGGGGGTTGGGACCCCACGCTTCAACAAGAGATTGTCGACGAGTACGAATACGACGGAGGAAACTCGAGTTCGAGACTTTTCGAACGCTCACGTATCAAGGCGCTAGCTGGTACGGGACCTCTATCGATTTTCCTTTTCAATTGTTTCATTTATATATATTTATATATATAAATGAAATTTATATATTTATCACAGTTATTTCTTATGCCTTTTACAATTATTATTTTTATTCAATAGTATGATTTGTTTTCATTGATACTTAAAGCTCATTTCATAATACTATTCTGTAATAATAATAATAATAATAATGAATGACGATGCTACTGGGGTACTATGAATTGTTTTTAGAAAATTGTATGGTTGGGATTATCAAAGAACCACATCCTTTTGAGATAATTGTTTTAAAAGTTCGATAACTTCATGAGTTTGTAACAGTTGTTTCTTAGATTGAACGTAGTCGAGATATGTGTATAGCTATCATTGAATATCTATATATTGAATAAAAAGTTAAACTTATTAAGTATACATAATTGAATCGATTAGAATAATATTGATCGTTGTGTAAGTGAAAATATAATAAATATTGAATTATTAACTAAGAATGAATTATGATAAAATTGTGTTTGATCTTCGAGGTAAAGAAACTTTATATTAATCATTTAAAACCTATCTAAATTTTATTTAATTATTTTTGAACGATGTCATACTAAATAATTTAGATACATTTAAAGTTAGCATATATTATATTCCTGTAATTCATAACGACAATAATGATGTCACTACATTGTTATTCCGCAGGTTTTATACATAGTAAAAAAAGCTATGCAACAACAATGCTGTCGTTAAAAGTTATACAGCCTTAATATATATTCATTGACTATTCACTAAGATCATTATTGTGCGATCTTCTTTGCCAGGTGAGCGTGAATTAGTGCAAAAGAAGACTTTCCAGAAATGGGTCAACTCTCACTTAGTCCGATGTTCGTGCCGAATCGGCGATTTATACGTCGATCTGCGAGATGGCAAGATGTTGATAAGGCTGTTAGAGATCTTATCGGGTGAACGTTTGCCACGTCCTACCAAAGGCAAGATGCGCATCCATTGCCTGGAGAATGTGGAGAAGGCGCTGCAATTCCTGCGTGAGCAGAGGGTACATTTGGAGAATATGGGATCCCACGATATTGTCGACGGGAATCCACGTCTGAGCCTGGGTCTCATTTGGACGATAATCTTGCGATTCCAGATTCAAGATATTACGATCGAAGAGACGGATAATCAGGAGACCAAGTCCGCCAAGGACGCATTATTATTATGGTGTCAGATGAAGACCGCGGGTTATCATAATGTAAACGTAAGAAATTTCACGACATCGTGGCGAGACGGTTTGGCGTTCAATGCGATCATACATAAGCACCGTCCAGATCTGATCCAGTTCGAAAAACTTTCCAAATCGAACGCGATCTATAATCTCAATAATGCCTTCAACGTTGCGGAGGACAAACTCGGTCTCACGAAACTACTGGATGCCGAGGATATCTTCGTCGATCATCCGGACGAAAAGTCCATCATAACTTACGTCGTTACGTATTATCATTATTTCTCAAAGATGAAACAGGAGACTGTGCAAGGTAAGAGAATTGGCAAAGTGGTCGGTATCGCAATGGAGAACGATCGTATGATACACGAATACGAGAGCCTCACCAGCGATTTACTGCGCTGGATCGAGGCCACGATAGAAGCACTTGGTGATCGCAGGTTTGCGAATTCCTTAGTCGGCGTCCAATCACAACTTTCGCAATTCTCGAATTATCGCACAGTAGAGAAACCACCCAAATTTGTAGAAAAGGGTAATCTCGAAGTATTATTGTTTACTCTACAATCGAAGATGCGCGCAAACAATCAGAAGCCCTATACGCCCAAAGAGGGTAAAATGATATCCGATATCAATAAGGCATGGGAGAGATTGGAGAAGGCTGAACACGAACGAGAATTGGCTTTGCGCGAGGAATTGATTCGACAAGAAAAGTTGGAGCAGTTGGCAGCTAGATTTAACCGAAAAGCTAGCATGCGCGAGACATGGTTGTCAGAGAATCAGCGGTTAGTGTCGCAAGATAACTTCGGCTTTGATCTCGCTGCCGTAGAAGCTGCTGCAAAGAAGCACGAAGCTATCGAGACTGACATTTTTGCCTACGAAGAACGTGTACAAGCCGTCATGGCGGTTTCACAAGAGCTTGAGGCGGAGAACTATCACGACATTGAGCGTATCAATGCTCGCAAGGACAACGTGCTACGATTATGGAACTATCTTCTGGAATTGCTGCGTGCTAGGCGAATGCGGTTAGAACTTTCCTTGCAGCTACAGCAGAACTTCCAGGAGATGTTGTACATACTGGACAGCATGGAGGAAATCAAGATGCGACTACTGACGGACGATTACGGCAAACATTTGATGGGCGTGGAGGATCTGTTGCAAAAGCACTCTCTCGTCGAAGCGGATATCAATGTGCTCGGCGAGAGAGTCAAGGCTGTTGTTCAACAGAGTCAGAGATTCCTAGAGCATGGAGAAGGCTATCGACCATGCGATCCGGCCATTATCGTCGAGCGCGTGCAACAATTGGAGAACGCGTACGCCGAGTTGGTGCGGTTAGCGATCGAGCGTCGTACCAGGCTCGAGGAATCTCGGAAACTCTGGCAATTCTATTGGGATATGGCTGATGAGGAGAATTGGATAAAGGAGAAGGAACAGATCGTATCCACGGGTGACATTGGTCACGACTTGACTACCATTAATCTGCTGCTGTCCAAGCACAAAGCATTGGAAAACGAGATACAATCACACGAACCGCAGTTGATGTCAGTTGCAGCAGTTGGTGACGAGCTAGTTCGGCAACAACACTTTGGCTCCGATCGTATTCAGGAGAGACTTCAGGAAATTCTCGCTATGTGGAATCATTTGTTGGATCTGGCGGCTTTCAGGAGAAAGCGACTTGTAGAAGCTGTCGACTATCACCAACTTTTCGCAGACGCGGACGACATTGACATCTGGATGTTGGATACTTTGCGACTCGTTTCGTCAGAGGATGTCGGCAGAGACGAGGCAAATGTGCAATCGTTGTTGAAGAAACACAAAGATGTAACAGATGAGCTTAAAAATTATGCCACTACTATCGATCAACTTCATCAGCAGGCATCAACGTTGGGTGAACAGGACGCAAAATCGCCAGAAGTCCTAGAAAGACTGACTTCAATAGATAACAGGTACAAAGAACTCCTCGAGTTAGCCAAGTTGCGTAAGCAGAGACTGCTAGACGCTCTGTCATTGTACAAGGTATTCAGCGAGACCGACGGAGTCGAACAATGGATCGGCGAAAAGAATAGAATGCTGGATACGATGGTGCCTGCCAAGGATATTGAAGATGTTGAGATTATGAAACATCGCTATAACGGCTTTGAAAAAGAAATGAATGCAAATGCATCCCGCGTCGCCGTGGTTAATCAATTGGCCAGACAATTACTGCATGTCGAACATCCGAACTCGGAACAGATAATCGCGCGACAAAACGAACTGAACCAGAAGTGGGCCGAGCTGCGCGAGAAGGCGGAGGGCAAACGCGAGGAATTGAACTCTGCACATGGTGTGCAGACGTTCCATATCGAGTGTCGCGAGACTGTGTCCTGGATCGAAGACAAAAAACGAATTCTGCAGCAGACCGATAGTTTGGAAATGGATTTGACTGGCGTAATGACGTTGCAACGTAGACTGAGCGGTATGGAGCGCGATTTGGCGGCTATTCAAGCCAAATTAGACGCCTTGGAGAAGGAGGCGGAAGTCATACAGAAGGAACATCCGGAGGAGGCTGCGGTGATACGCGAGAGAATTGCGCAGATTCATCTGATTTGGGAACAGCTGACGCAAATGTTGAAAGAGCGCGATGCCAAGCTCGAGGAGGCAGGAGATTTGCACCGGTTCTTACGCGACCTCGATCATTTCCAGGCGTGGCTCACGAAAACGCAGACCGACGTTGCCAGCGAGGATACGCCGACCAGTCTTGCCGATGCCGAGAAACTGCTTACACAGCATCAGAACATTAAGGAAGAGATTGACAATTACACTGATGACTACCAAAAGATGATGGAATATGGCGAGCGATTAACGACAGAGGCTGGTGATGGTGACACGCAGTACATGTTCCTGCGTGAGAGACTAAACGCGTTGAAGATGGGCTGGGAGGAATTGCATCAGATGTGGGTGAATCGTCAGAACTTACTATCCAACTCCTTGAATTTACAAGTATTCGATCGAGATGCGCGTCAAGCAGAGGTACTCTTATCACAACAGGAACACATTCTTGCCAAGGATGAAACGCCGGCAAATTTCGAACAAGCGGAACATATGATTAAACGACACGAGGCTTTTATGACTACCATGGATGCCAACGATGAGAAAATCAACTCGGTTGTACAGTTTGCCGGACGTTTGGTCGATGAAGGACACTTTGCGGCCGATAAGGTGAAGAAGAAGGCCGAAAACATCAACGAGCGTCGACGAATTAATCGCGAGAAGGCGAATCTACTTATGGAGAAACTCAAGGATCAGCTTCAGTTACAGATGTTCCTACAAGATTGTGAGGAACTCGGTGAATGGGTACAGGAGAAACATATCACTGCTCAAGACGAAACATACAGAAGCGCGAAGACTATTCATAGCAAGTGGACTCGTCACCAAGCGTTCGAAGCGGAAATCGCCAGCAACAAAGATCGCTTGCAGCAATTGCAGCAAGCCGCGGACGAATTGATTCAACAAAAACCGGATCTAGCGGAGATTATTAAACCGAAGGTCGCCGAATTGGCGGAACAATTTGTCGAGCTGGAGACCACAACTCACGATAAGGGTGAACGATTGTTCGATTCGAATCGCGAGGTCTTGATACATCAGACCTGTGATGATATCGATTCGTGGATGAACGAATTAGAAAAGCAGATAGAGAGTACCGACACCGGTTCTGACCTAGCGTCCGTGAATATATTGATGCAGAAGCAACAGATGATCGAGACTCAAATGGCGGTGAAAGCGAAACAGGTTACTGAATTGGACAAACAGGCGGAACATTTGCAACGTACAGTACCCGATGACAAAATGGAGGAGATTAAGTGCAAAAAGGAGAAAGTCGCCCAGAGATTCGCTCAGCTCAAGGCACCGCTCATCGATCGTCAACGACATCTCGAGAAGAAGAAAGAGGCCTTCCAATTCCGACGCGACGTCGAGGATGAGAAGCTGTGGATCGCAGAGAAGATGCCGCAAGCAACTAGCACTGAGTACGGAACTTCATTGTTTAACGTTCACATGTTAAAGAAGAAGAATCAGTCATTGCGCACGGAAATTGAAAATCACGAACCCAGAATCAATTTGGTATGTAATAACGGGCAGAAGCTGATTGATGAAGGACACGAAGACAGTCCCGAGTTCCAGAAACTAATATCCGAATTGACGGAGAAGTGGCGCGAGTTGAAAGATGCGGTCGATGATAGAAATAAGCATCTGTTGCAGAACGAGAAGGCGCAGCAGTACTTCTTCGATGCCACTGAGGCTGAGTCGTGGATGAGCGAGCAAGAGCTGTACATGATGGTCGAAGATCGTGGTAAGGATGAAATCTCTGCCCAAAATTTGATGAAGAAGCATGAATCGCTTGAACATGCGGTTGAAGATTACGCGGAGACGATTCGCCAACTAGGCGAGACCGCTAGGCAATTAATAAATGATCAACACCCGTTGGCTGATCAGATCGCCGTGAAACAATCGCAGGTAGACAAACTGTACGCCGGTTTGAAAGATCTGGCTGGTGAACGACGAGCCAAACTGGATGAGGCACTCCAGTTGTTCATGCTAAATCGAGAAGTCGATGATCTCGAACAATGGATCCAGGAGAGAGAACTGGTCGCTGGTAGTCACGAGTTGGGTCAGGATTACGACCATGTGACGCTATTGTGGGAGAGATTCAAGGAGTTTGCGCGCGATACAGAAGCAATTGGTTCCGAGCGAGTGGAGGCTGTCAATGGCATTGCAGATTCTCTTATCGCCACCGGACATTCCGATGCAGCAACGATCGCTGAATGGAAGGATGGTTTGAACGAAGTTTGGCAAGACCTGCTGGAACTGATCGAGACCCGCACACAGATGCTGGTGGCCAGTCGCGAGTTGCACAAATTCTTCCATGATTGCAAGGACGTTCTCGGCAGAATCTTAGAGAAACAAAACGCCATGTCCGACGAATTGGGTCGTGATGCCGGTTCGGTGTCCGCCCTCCAACGTAAACACGCCAACTTTATTCAGGATCTGTCCACGTTGCAGAATCAAGTATCGCAGATCGAGGAAGAATCCGCTAAACTGCAGGCAAGCTACGCAGGCGACAAAGCGCGTGAGATTACAAATCGTGAGGCCGAGGTCGTAGCAGCATGGAACAATTTGCAATCGTTATGCGAAGGCAGACGAGCTAAATTGGAAGATACCGGCGATCTCTTCCGATTCTTCAATATGGTCAGAACTCTGATGATCTGGATGGATGACGTTGTGCGCCAGATGAACACATCTGAAAAACCGCGTGACGTCGCCGGCGTTGAATTGCTGATGAATAATCATCAGAGCTTGAAGGCAGAGATTGATGCTAGGGAGGATAATCTAATGGCGTGCATTAATCTCGGAAAAGATCTCTTAGCTAGGAATCATTATGCTAGCGCGCAGATAAAGGAGAAATTGGCGGCATTAACGGATCACAGAAACGCATTGTTGCACCGATGGGAGGAACGTTGGGAGAACTTGCAACTCAGTAAGTTGCATTTGCTATTTAAAAAAATGCGTTCTTGCATACTTGTATGATATATTGTCTGTATGATATATTTAATATTTACTTACTTACGTTTGCTATAGTTTTGGAAGTTTACCAATTTGCTCGAGATGCGGCAGTTGCTGAAGCATGGTTAATTGCTCAAGAGCCATATCTTATGAGTCAGGAGCTTGGTGTAAGTAATTAAATTGCAAACACAAATTTTTAATTGAATATATATTTTTTTAACTTATATTCTTTACAGCATACTATCGACGAAGTTGAGAATTTAATCAAGAAACACGAAGCTTTCGAAAAATCGGCAGCTGCACAAGAAGAAAGGTTTAGTGCCTTGCATCGACTTACTACTGTAAGTAGTTATGAAAAATCTCTGACTAGATAGAAAAGCTTGTAGAATACTTTCTGTTGTTGTCGTCTGTGTCGTATATTTTTTTAAATAAGTAATCTTCCACAATAAAATTTCCATTATGTCAGAAATTAATACAATTTATAAGGTATAGAACATGATTTAACATATAGAAATAAACAATCTTCATATTTTAATGCAGTTCGAATTGAAAGAGTTAAAGCGACGAGAGCAAGAAAGGGAGGAAGAAGAAAGACGCAGAAAGGAGGAGGCGGCAGCGGCAGAGGCTGCACGTTTGGCCAAGGCAACACCTGTTACTAGTCCAGATGAACCACCTAGCGATAGGTAATACAAATATTTTTGTAATCTGTGTCACAATGTTACACATGATGAATGAATTGTTTATTACAGAGCTGAAACTGACGGGGCAACAAGTGGAGAACGTGGAGAAGATGAAGGACACGGTAATATAATTGCATATAATGGATATGTTTTGGGTTTTACTAATCGAATCAACTTTTCTCGGTATTTACCGAATCTTCTAATTCTGTCTACGGTTTTGTATTCTATTTGAAGATGCTGATATAGAATAACCGATATATAACACGCACATTGTTTAGAATATAATGTTGAGTGCTTTTTTCTAATAGAATTGTATTTTCGAGTTTGACTATTGATTTGGCGTGGTAATGATTGCGATTGGTAATAATATTGTAAACTGAAAGAGAAAAAGCGGAACAAGAGTAACGTTTCATCTCTTCTCATGACTAATAATCGCGTGTAGAGTAAAATCTTGCTTTTGACATAAAATTCAACTCTGATGATTTACGTATTATGAATATGGTTTGTCTGGATAAGCATGTGATATCGCTAACAGCACGTTTATTTTTGCCTTTTCCCACCCAAACCCGCCGAAATTTATTCCGATCCATATCGAATCCGTCTTCCATGTCATCTCATTTTATCCAACCCGAAATGCACCCTAATGCGGCACGGAATGCACGAACCACAGCGGCACATCGCAAGGCTTCTACACGTACACCACAGCCTCAAGATAAACCCAAGGAAGGTGAGTGTTATGCGATATGAAACTTGTCAAAACGTGAGAATAGACTTCTACATTGAGAATATCTTTCTAATTCTTCCGCAACTCTTTCGAAGCTACAAGTGGATCATATCTTGTGTATAGGTTCACATAATTTCACAAACTGGTGATGGATGATCAAATCACGTCTTCATAGCAGTATTTAACGATAGCTTTGTTCTTCAGATTTCATGTTAGCGTTAAGTCACACATCGCAATAATCTTACATTTTCCAGCATATTCGTAGCCACGTCGCACCTATCGCTTTCGCATAAATCACCATTTTATTAACTTTTTCTCTAGCAGGTGATGGCCCGTTATTCTGCCCAAGATGTCTCTTCTGTCGCCTGATATCAATTATGTCACGAGAAAATCATTTATCAAACATTTTTGATATTTAATATGCACATGTGTAAAATCACATATAATATTCGCTTTGATATGATGAAATATCAAGCGAATTTCTAATAGTCACAATTTCTGGTCATACTAATCCATTGTGAACCATTTCATTCTGGTAGGTACATTTGTTAACTATACTATATTTCGTTCTCGTCTATCGCATGATTACGTTAAAATATAATGCTTAAATATCTTATTGCAAGATAAGCACGTTCGAAATCATCTCATTATTCTAAGTCTATAGAAGCAAGAAATTGGGTTCTGTCCTTTATGTACGTGTCGTATAGGATTTACTTGAATATTCGGACGGTCATACCACTACGAAGAATCATTGGATTCGTGATTAACTCATCGACTTATGCTTTTACGCTAATCATCACAGCAATCGAGTAATTGTTATTGGTATAACCGTGACGAATATATATCACGTATTTAATGATGTATTATCCAAATAATACATAGCATGATTTTGTGATTGGTGTGGTGTAGTGCATGCACAAAGACCTAGACAGTTGTCTTTCCGGGAAGGAGATGGGACTCAACCTGTCACGCCAACATCTGTGAAAACTCCACCGCATAGTACTCGCACGCCAACAAGTAAGTGTTCGCAAATATTCAAATCTCAAGCCACATATGTTGAAAGATCATTTATTAATATTTCCTGCCATTAGCTGCCACGATATTACCATGAGTGATTGTTTTAGTTCAATTAAAATCTTGAATGATCATTCACTTTGATGTAAACCATATAATAAACGATTGAGGAATATAAAAATTGACACACAAGTCGAGATCAAGTCGTGCTGAAATAGTCTGGTTCTTCTCCGAAGGCATTATTCGCCGGTACTGGTCCATAAGGACACAGACTGCCATTTTTATCCACAAAACAACAAGCTTTTATAACTCGCAATACCTCATCCACTGATCGCGGTAGATCTTGATCGTTTATCGTCACGTGGCGTATAATTTGCTGTCTATCTATAACGAATAGAGCTCTGTATGCATACCCTTGTTTCTCGTTTAATACACCGTAATCCCGCGCTATTTGATGATTCTTATCGGAGAGCAGTGGAATCTTCATTTCGCCCAAGCCTCCTTGTTTACGCGGGGTCGTCACCCACGCGAAGTGCGAGAATTCAGAATCTGTTGAGACTGCTACTACCTCTGAGCCTAGTATAAAACGCAGGAATTAATGATAAGAAAATGTTATCACATAAGTATAAAATCTCGAAACAAAACAATTTGAAAATAACTTCTTTTCTTTATAAAATTTTGATTGTTTGACGAATTATTCTTTATTGATTTCATTATTGAAAATTTTATTTATACTGTCATTAAATGGGGAAGAAAAACTTTAACCAAGTAACTTTGTACCAAGAGTTCGAAATTCGGCAATACGATCGCTAAATTGGATAAGTTCGGTGGGGCACATAAATGAGAAGTCGCATGAATAGAAGAGAAGTATCAGATATTTCCCCGCAAAATGCTGTGACGACAGTTCCTGCATCTTCAGATCGATTATTGCGACAGCCGACCAAGGTGGTGCGGGTCGTAACACTGCTGGTATTAGTTGCGGTGGGCGCGGCGTTTCTAAGTTTTTTGCACAACAAGAGTTCATCTCGTGTAATTTTTTACACTTAAATAATAATATCAATTCTTCAAGATTAAGTATTCCACGCTCCTAAGCCGCAAATCATCTTGATCGCGGATACATAAAACCATGGCGCATAAAATCGCCATGCACAAAACTTTTTACGATCGATTTGATTTTTATTTCTCGTCAGACTTCATTCAGTGGCAAAATTAAAAAAATAAGCATACTTTGATTTTTCGTTTAAAAAAACTTTTGAAAACTATTGAAATATATATAATAAATATTTATATAAATATAAATTTATAAAATATATATTATGTATATGTATAATTATAAATAAAAATATTTATATTTATACATAAATATAATATATAAATATTTTTTTAATTAACGTAGCTGTTAATGTGATGCGATAAACACACGAAATGTATCTCCTACTTGTTACAGTTTGATAAGCGTGCATTGCTCATTTGGCATCTTATGCATGAGCATGTTGCATGTGTGTATTTTCGTATTATCGTATATTCTCTGTAGTTAGAAAGCATGAAAAAAAAAGTAACGTGTAACACGTGGATGTAAGGACTATTAGCAGCAAATTGTTTACCTGATACAAATCTCTGCTACAAGCTAGGGTACAAAGTAAGTAAGCTAATGAACGTTATGTGTGTTGCGTACATCGTAAAGCTCCGAAAGGAAGTGGTTCCGAGGCTGCAAGGCGTAAGGAACGAAGCCGCAGCAAGTCACCGTTCAGGAGCTTCCGCTGGAGAAAGTCCGCCAAGTCGCCAAGTTTAGATCGCAGTGGCGTGAGTGATGATGAGCACAGTATTCCTGGTAAGTGAATGGAAAAAAGAGACTTAAATAATCGACAGTAATTACACTTATACGTTTGCTCATTGGACGTCAAATTTCTTTTTTTTTCTTTTTTGTTACACATTTTTGTCACTCGTGTGATTATATTTCAATTTTGCTTTACATGTGTATATTTACAGCACGAAGTATAAAAACAGATGATCCAGACATGAATGATTAACATTTGAAAATAAATGTCATTACTCAAAAAAAATCGAGAACTATTATGGTTTTAATTCATGTTCGCGGAATTCTAAATTACTGTCAAAGTGTTATTTAGGTGGAAGTTGAGATTAAATGAAATTGGCATTTAATCTCTTTACTAATCAACTATGTTTTGGTTATGTAGGTTTTTAACAATCACTTTATTACCTGCTGTATATTCAAGAAGAGTTACATACACACAGTGATTATATGTTGTATGTATAATGGGGAAACACTCTTGGAAAATTATATCCTATCACATGTTAAGTCTAACAAATAAAGGAATGAGTAATCGGGGCTTGTTTTTGTCCAAGTGCTATTATAAGCATAAATATGTTAGTTGGAAAATTTAAACGTTAAATAAATGCATTCTTTAAATTAGAATAATGGAAAAAAATTGGTTCGAGAGAGAATTGTTATATTGGATATTCTATTAAATAAATGTTGCGACTAATCCTTCAAAATAATATCACTAATTATTTGCAGCTTCATCATCTACTCGAAGCAAGAGATGCAGGTGGTTTTCCTCGTATAAACAATTCATAATTTATCCGAAATAGTAAATTGCTCCTTATTAAGCGATGGATAGTAAAATCCGTTATCTTTTCCAGAGCCACGAAGTCCAAGCGACGACGAATTCGAAGGACCGTTACAGCGGAAGCACGAGTGGGAAAGTACGACGAAGAAGGCATCCAATCGCTCCTGGGACAAAGTATACATGGTCGTACGCGGGCAGAGCTTATTTGTATATAAAGATCAGAAGTCGTACAAAGCTTCGCCCGATCAATCGTACAAAGGAGAAGCTCCTCTTGATCTAAGAGGCGCGACTATTACTGTAGCGAGTGATTACACTAAGAAGAAACATGTCTTCCGAGTCAAGTCAGTGCTCGATATTATTATTATACATATATTTACGCGTTCTGCGATATTGATGTAGATATCATTGTAAAGTGTCTTTTTTTTATAGGTCGCAAAGCGGATCCGACTTCCTGTTCCAGGCCAAAGACGATACCGAAATGAACGACTGGGTATCCGCATTAAATCAAGCGGCACAAGGAACATCAGGTGCAAGCACATCTAGGGCTCATACCTTGCCAGCCCCGACACAAGCCGAAACTAAGCGGCGTAGTTTCTTCACTCTCAAGAAAAAGTAAGTGTTCATTGGGAAATTTTGCTATTGCAATATCGTATACCAGAATTTTAAAATAATATGGATATTTGAACGCAAGAATTTTAAGCGAATAAATTGTGTAAAAATTTTTACAATGTTGACAAATAAAATATTACTGTCTTATGTCGTAATAAAATTTTAAATCTATGATGGACATCTGATAATGTTGCGAATATTTATATTATGAATTGTGTGAGTTATTAAGTTTTTTAAATCAAGACGTGTATTGTATATAAGTCTGTTAATTTGTTATTATCATTGCTTCATCCTTTCGAACATGTCCCGATGAAATTGATAGAGAATATTCTGTTAGCAATAAAAAAATACGCGTTTATCATCTTCCATCACTTTACTTCCCTTTAACAATATTCCTTATATTCCATTTTATAACATTAATTTTTCTTCTCGAAACAATCTTTCTTTTCTCATCGATTCATCTGTTTGAAATATTATTTCAATTAATCATTAAACGACACGAGCAATGTTTTACTTGATTACGTAGAGAACATTATTCATCGTTATCATTTTCGAGTGACGGACGATCATCTCGTAAAGCATAAGCCAATGATTCGAGAAGATGTGCGCCCTCACTCCACATCATACGAAATTCCATCCGTCGTTCCTATTGTATTCGATCATATTGCATTTATCATATTTTAGAAAAGCCAAAAAGTAGAAAGCGAAACCAATGAACGTATGAAACAGTACACAATTGGAACAACATTTAGAAATGCGGTGAGTCGCACACACAATCCTCTAGATCATTCTACCGTCGTACACTATTGCACGATTATAATCGATCATCATTCCAATTTTTTTCTTTTTTTATTTGGTCTTTCGTTATTATTAGCTTCTGAAAATACAACAGGAATGTTCTTCCAATTGTGAATGCGGAATGATTACATAAAAATTCTCTAAAACGAGAGGATTTGGATGAGTGTAGAGCTTTCTGTATTTCGCAAATCTTGCAACAAAGTGCTTAAACGATACGCAACAAGAATAATTGGAGAGATTCTATGTTGATAACAAATTTCTACAGAGAGTCTATCATCTAAAGATTCTCGTGTAGTAATGGCGGATATGTGAAACGCAATTGTTCTCTACATCGCATCGTTTGACATTTACGTAAATAGGTGCTTTTTAATATGCACATATATATACACACGTATATATATATATATA
>NW_017259187.1:1728021-1738497 GCF_001594045.1 Atta colombica
TTGAATACTTTTTTTATTTCGCATAAGATAATATGTTATGTAGATACTCAGATTATTGTGTATCATTGTCAAGTTCTATATTGTAGCAATGTTCGACCACCCGCTTCTGATCATCGTCATTTATTCTTCACGCTTTTCTGCTATCAGAATATTCCCAGGAACTTTTATCGTAGAGGTAACCGATCGTCCGCGTGTCTACTTTCAGACACATGCGAGACACATATTTTATAATATGTGGCTTTTTAAAGACGGAATATTTGCTATTTTTATATATTAGTTATAAGTGATATATAATTGTTTATGATGCGTTGAAATTCTTATATACTAGCATTCTTCTTATGTAACATATGTATTCCACAAATAATAGTGTATAAAAGCTGCAATAATTGAAAGTAGAAAAAGTATAACGAATTTTTTTTTTTTCAAGTTTTGAGCGATGACTTATGATCAATTATTGTGATTTATTTTAATTTAAATTTTTGCTAATATTAAATTTTATTTAACGCAACTCATTAAATATGTTGAAAAATTGTAAAACGCATTTTAATGATTTGTACAAGGATTTTAATTTCCTATAGTATACCCTTTCTCTTGTAAGCTCGTCGTCGTATATATACTTGAACTAAATTGTAATACAAAAACAATAATTGGAAATGACAGTTATTGGTTGTCATAATGATAAAATAATTATCACCTTTCACGTTTACTAATTTTCAGCTAAACTGGAGCAGTGAAGTACGGTGTAAAGCCGCTCGTAATGCGTCTGCACAACATCGTGTTTATCAGAAATGTTTCGTCGCTCTACATGGTTAAAGCAACGCTAATATAAAATTAGAAGACATGGCCACGGTGTAATGAAATGAATTGAAGGACGGATTGAACGCGGGTCTTTGAAAACGCCTACTTTCGAAGAACGGAGATATTTAACGGTTATATGTTGATATTTACAAGTGTAGGCTATTGAAAGTCTAATTAAATTTAGTTCTTCAATGAATTTTGGACACTTTGCAATATTGCTAGTTGAAGAACAAGCGACATTTTTCATGTCCCACGTTAGCGTGATCAGACTTTTAACACCGGATTTAATTCTATTACATTTTGCGTATATATTGTCACGCATTAAGATGCACGATCATTTCTTTGTCGCGGAAATAGTGAAATAAATGATGTCTTCTTTGTGGTACAAAGTATTTTATAAGTTGCTGTGATGTTTTTACATTCAGCAATCCTTTAAGAACGTAATTCGATAGAAGACGGATTCGATCTTGTTGTGTCTGTAAAGAACGTGGATTGGAGGAGATATATCTTGGTCCATGATTTATGATGATTTTTATAATTATTCTATATGATGAGTTCTAATTTTTAACGTCTTTTAATGCATTTTATTGCATTTCATGCGAGTTCTCGCGTTACAGAGTAGATATAATCTCCGACAATATACTAAAAGGAGGGTAAGAACGATTCCAGCCGTGCTGATCGCTTAGGATATATCGCTTTCATTATCATATTATCGCACCGCAGTATTTTACTTGACTTCTTTTCCTGCAAACATATCTGTTTGCGTTCGGATGACTGCCATATATTTTAAGAGCCACACTAACTTGGGACATAATATTATATAACTAGCTTTTAACAAATTGTTAAATATGCAGCGCCCTAAGGGAATATCACATTGAAGAATTATAAAGAAAATGTAATGCTAACAAGAGAGAGTTTCCTCCCTTCCCTTATCCCTTTCTCCTTACACGATTCCATATTCACACAATTCTGCAAAAGTATTTAAAATCTTTGGACTCGCGTAAATGATACAGTTTGTATTAAGTGAGCGCTTACGGTAAATTATTATAGCCGTGTTATATCATTGTTGCGAATCACTTGTATATCTCACTTAATTCCGACTCGACATTTGGCGTGACATGTGGACTATATTATTACTCTTTTGTAATTGTTAATTTTTTTTTTTAATATTTATCACGCTCATCTTGTTTTTCTTTCTTTTTAAAGTATAAAGATTCTTTATTGGGAAGTTCTGAGAACTTCTTCGCTTTGGGAAAATTTTTAGTTCACTTTATAGGAACTATAATAATTTTTAGTAACGTGCAAGAAAAATATTACATTTTATTCGTTTCTCGGCTCGATGCGACTCGATCAATCAATTGATCCGGTGTACTTTGATCCTTCGAAACGTCTGCGATAGTCTCCTCAACTTTATGACTCATCGAATATTTGGGATATTTAAGTTCATATAGTATGAAAATTGTATTGTTAGCTAAGCTTACTAAAAGATTTGTATATACAAAGCTATATACACATACACAGACACACACATACATTGTCCGTCATAAGAATAATTCTAATCAAAACGATCGTACACCCGCTTTTATAATTTCATGCATGTGCATTTAATTAGTGAAGAACGTTGAATATCAGAGTCGCATTGCTAAGCAAACAACATTTGGTATGTCATAGCTATGTGTTTTATATATAAATATATCTCTATAAATATATAAATACAGAACGATGAAGAGCATTAAATTATAAGAAATAAAAATTATTATAATAGATAATATATATATATATATATATAAAATAATTGTCGAATTTTTGACATGATGATTCTTTTCGTTTTAAAATGAAACCTGTCCTCCATATGTTCTCAACAAGAAAAACATCCGTGTAGTGTTTTCAAGATAATTATATTATCAGTGATTATCAGCAAGATTAAATAAAAATTTCTTCGAGCATTCAATGGGATTGCTTTAAAACGAAAAGAATGTGCAATATGCATTAAATACTTGCTTAAATTAAATGTTTGGTTGTATATTTCAGATTGTTATTCTTTCGATACGTTAAAATTTGCGGCACAATATCTTTCTTCAGCGAAAAAAATACTCGTTTCCTTCATAGCTAACGTTATATCATATTATTGGTTTCATCTTCGCTTGTAAAACAGATTTGATATTCTCGCTTCATTCCTATCATTGTCATCGTGCGAGACACGAAAATGTAATTGTACACGCCGATTACTTTACTCTCAAACTTCGTTAAGGTGTCAACGTGTAATTTTTTAATGTGCCTTTTTATAGCTTCGTTGAGAAATAAAATGCGATCAAATATCAAGCATGATTGGTCCTAGCAAAAAGATCGTATAATAAGGATTCGACAAGCACAAGCAAACGCTCGTGAATCCAAAAACTGAATCACGTAATCGTCTCGTGAATTTCGTTCTTTTCCCAATTCTTTCTATAATATTTCTTGCAAGCTGATCGCTTTCAGTCATGATCCAGATTAAGTGAACACGAACGAGTAAGGGAGATCTAATTTCAAATCCTGGTTGAGATGTTTTTAATAAATTCTTTACAGTATTTTGAAGATGCTCATTAGCAACAGCAATATTAAATTATATATCAATTTAATTTGTAATATTTATACGTACTCCACTTTCAGCTTATAGAATTATGTTTCAAAATCGACAAATAATCGGCAGTTTAAGTTGGAAGAAAATTTACGTTATATTATAAAAATCATAATATTACATTATATTATAAAAAGTTACACAAAAATATTATTAGGCATTTATTTTGAATATTATCTTCTTTACTTATTTGTTAAACGAACGAATTTATTCCAACCGCGGCATCGTTCGCACTGATTCAGACAAGCTATTTGTTCGCATGCGTTCGCATTCGTTCGATCTGGATCCCGCTCTTTCCGAATGGTTTGCCAAGATACGCGATTACAATAGTCGGTGCGTGACAACTCTCGGCTACAAAGTTGCGTTTGCGAAATTGGTTCATGTTAAATGTCAAACGCGGAAGCACGTGTTGGCACATGACGGCGCGAACACAGCACGCGGTATATCTATTTTTGACGATATTGATTTCCGCACGACGTGCGAAGCTAAGAGGCTTTAGAAAAAAAACTACGCCGCACAATAACTTTCGCCCTAGTTACGTCTACCGTGAATTATCGAATTATCGGGAATAAGGCCCCGCACACAATAAAAGGCACAAGCATAGAAACAAAGAATAACACAAACAAAATTCAACCTATCAGAAATTGCTGTGCGTTGATACATAATTTCTGGTACATTGAAATATATATTATAATATTGCCTGTGTTTTCTATTCCTACACTGAAAAAAAAATGATTTGATTGTATTAACTAGAAGTACAAATAAAACGAATTCTGATCATATTAATCAGAATTCTTATATTAATTGAATTTCTGATTATCTCGATTAGAATGATTGATAGATTTTTCTAGTTGAATCTATCAGAATTAACAAATCTTTTTTCAGTATGTTGTCTGTACTTTTTATTGTGTCTGAATCTTAAAAGTGCACTCGTGGAACAATTCTCACGCTTCCCCAAAATATGAAAATGCCAATTTTTTGTATGAGAGGGAATATACGAACAAACGCAAGTTTTAGATTCTTCATAAAAAAAGAGACTGATAAACGTAATCGTTCATGACGCGATAATGCTTGTTGCTTTCTCATTTAATCAATTGTTTATCTCGGGGTGAGTAAGGTAAGATATCATTCTCAAATGAACTGCTCTACAAGGGAATCATTTCAGAAAGGAATTGATCTTTGTTTTTGAAATACGAAACGTTCTGTAGCATTTTAATACAACTAAATGGAAGATTCTTGTTGCAACGGAGACGAAACGGCAACGTATGCAGAAATTGTTCCAGAAGTATTATATTCTTCAGTCGACAGATAAAGGCAATAAGAATAATTAAGCCAACATGCAGATGTCAATACGCAAGCGATATGCAAAAATAATATATATATATATATACAATAGAGGTAATCCGGTAATACGCGCTTTAAAGTCATGTTGAATGTTTCGGCCCCCAGTGTTGGAATCTTCCGTAATGATGAATCTGAAAATCAGAATTTAAATATCGCTATATACATAAAAGTCAGGCAAATATAAAAAATCATGATATATGCAATCAGAATTTACATTGTCGTTACATCAATAAAGATAAATCCAAAATAAACATTGAATTTTTTTTATTATATATATACTAGTACTTAGTAATTTTATTAATTTTATTACTTTTATTATTTATTAGTATCATTTTTTAGCAAAAAATTTTGGCTAATTTTACAAAGAGAAGAAGCTGTTATTTTTGATCCCCCATTTCTGTTAGAAATCTTTTATCTTAACTATAATTATCTTAACTATAATTTCATATGCCATATAGTACGAAAAAAATCTGGAGTATCGTACATACATAATACAATATAAAATAGATAAAAATGCACATGAAAAAAGGAATGTTAGATTGCTATTTTGAAACCTTATATGAATTATACTGTTTAAAGGCTTTGTGCCATTTTTCACATTTTTAGAATAGAGTTTCTGGAGAAATTCAGTCTGAAAGAAATCAAGTCTGCCAAGATGTTAATGCTCAATAATAATCAATAATCAGTGATATTAAGAATTCTGGGCACAAAATGTCTAATATTGTATCCGTGCAACACAATATAGCTGTCCTTTTCAATTGAAGTCCCTATGTATTTTAATCATTCTTTAGTTGAAACTAATTTCAGCTTTTATTAAGGTCTTCCTCAATGATGAAAATTAAACTCTCTTAAAGAAAGAAAGAAAATATTAGTTTTATTTTAAAAAAATATATCTGTAATGTATTCGTACATTACGTTTATTACTCCGCTTATACAATTATATTAAATTATATTCGAGAGAAAGCTCGTCATTTTATAAAGAAAACATTGCAGCATGTCTTTTACGGAGTTGCCATATTTCTTTTAAAGCTCAAACAGTAACATTACAGTGTTATAATTTTTTATTCAACTGGAACTATTATATACAATATGTGTTATATATTACATTTATTTTGTTCAATAGAAAATTATAATATTGATGTAATGTTATTGTTAGTTCTACGGATATATATTTTAGTAACAATAAATAAACGTTTCGATTTATTTAGTATCAGTTTTTAGCAAAAAGTTTTGACTAATTTTAAAAGGAGAAGAAATAGATTGAATCTATATGTATCCTATATTTTTATCTTCTAAAGAAAACTGATCTCGTTACAAATTAAAGTTGTCATTCTATACATCAATTCGCGCGAAGAAGCTTTTTTAAAATATTTCTCAAGCCAATTATATATTTTCAAATTACGTATAAAGTAATTTCTCGATGTCGTAATCTAATAAGAGATCTTGACCGGTCCGTAACCAGTTTAATAGTCTTTTTATGACGAAAACGAGAAGTCAACAGCGACGATTAATTAAGTTAGCGTTGGATATGATAAATTTCATCCAGTTTGAACCCACATAATCAGAGCTTGAATAAAAGCTTTGATTTTCCTTCAACGTTTTCGGAGTCTGGATCACATCGAACGTTTTGCGACGCGAGTTTCTACGTGGACGCACCAACAATGTCATTTCAACTAGGAAGCAAGAGTGAGAAAGAGAGCGAATGTCATTATCTAATATACTTTTATTATTGTATCTGCACGTCGTCATTAAAACCACTCACTCTCTGAACCTGACAGGCGATCCGTTCATCCGTCGCCTATCTGCCGAGGATGAGAATTTTTTTTCATTGTTTTTTCATTCTCGTTATCAATAAGATTGTAGAATTGATCCGGATCTGATAACCGAGTAACATATATTGACTTTACGTTTCTTAAATTTAAACGATTACATCAGATACGTCCTAATGAAACTTTTTTTTTAAATCTTGTATCTATTTTCAAAACTATAAAAAATTCTTGTACAATTTTACAAATTTTTAAAAACGTTTTTAGTATACAAATCAGAATACTTCAAAAATATTGAAATTTACATTTTTTTTTCTAGAATTCTTTATATATGTAAATTGTGAAATATTCTAATTCTGAAATATTTTGAAATATTCTCTATTATATTCTAATTCTTATTCTATAATTTTCAAAGAAAATTTATAAAATCTGAAGAATAAGTTTAATGTATTTCCAAAATTCTTCATTATAAAATATATAAAAAATTTTTTAAATATTAAGTTATTTTTTCACCAGGACGTTTAGGAAATATAAAACGTATATGACTCAATGTATGTTATATTTAGATAAATATATCTTTATGGACACAATGTGCCCCTATGTGAGCATATCCCTACCTCGTAAAAAGGAGGGATTCAGATAGGAAGACCTTGGTATTCGCAAGCACTCATTAAATTCTTGGTAAAGAAATGTTAAAGTTGAATAATTTTATTTTTTATTTCGTAATATTCAAATAATTGCACATAAATTCATATTTATCTACAAATGACGTTATATAAGTAGACTTAGTCATATTTTATTGTGCAAAAAATGAAACTCGCTCTTTTTAATTATCTTAATTGCGTTATTATTTTTATAAATAATTCATTACGTTGACGGAAAATCCCAAATAATTAGCATATTATTTTTTCGATTATCATTATTTCTTTCGTCATCAATTACGGTGCTAATTTACGGTTGAAGGAAAATTTGGTTCGTAATACAACAAATTTTCTCTCTTTTCAAAACGCAAATTTTATGTAACAATTTAATTCTTGATAATTCTTATTATATAGACAATGCCATACAAATAAATAAATGAAATGAATTAATTTTTGCAAAATCAAAAATGAGTGATTTTAAGAACATAGAATGACTCCTTTTTCTGCGATCGATTCTTCTCTCTTTTATATGAAATATAAATTTCGCGTAAATATTTTATGAATTTTTATTATGTGTACATAATAAAAGATATATTAAAAATGAGTACATTCAATGTCAAAGAAAGTTCACGTATTAAAACGAGAATTATGTGATTTTTCTTTTATTTAAAAAATATAAGGTGGCTCTCCTAAAAACGCTCAATATTAATATACAATTACTTTGTGCTGTATTATTGGATGCTTCCTTTAATGAAACAATTCAAAGCAGTCTAGAGGTTTAATATGTAGCCTTCAGACGATCAATAATATTGTGTAATATGATTGATTCATCAGAGGTTCAAAAGTCACTTTACAGCAGGAACAAAGCTTATATTGCTTTCATATACAGTCATTCATATACAGTTTTCTTCAAATAAACAAAATACAATTATTTCTGACTCGATGAATTAAATTTTAATATAAATAAAATTTTCAATTCAAATATTTTTGCATATACATATTTTTTTTTAATAGACTTGTGGCGCCATCTACACGCGCGACCATTGTAGTACATTCGATCGTTTGAATTGCGAATGGCGTGTCTAGCGTATACGCGTCATTCACGGTTCAAGTATAATACACCCGTTCTTGCGAAGAGCGGAGTCAGTCTTGGGCAAGATGGCCGGTCGGTCGAGTACGGCCCTCTATTATTACTTCGCGTTAATCCTCCATCTGGTTCTGCTAACGGAGTGCGATTACGGTGTGCGATACGGTGACGCGGCGAAGCGGCTGCATGTTGCTGGGCATAATGATCAGCAATACAAGAAGCCGCTCGTTATTGACAAACGGAGCGCGGATCTACGCGACCAGGATGACAGCGATCGGGAAACGTTTGGACGTACGCGTCGAGACGTACCATTGCCGCAGCACCCAAACAATAGTCCAAACATCACGGCAAAGGTACGAGCACGGGTAGACGATCATTTGATCATCCGAAGGTCGCCACCGTTATCGCCGCCGTTGCGTCGCAATTCGACCGGCTGGCGGCGGCTGCGGTGACGAACACGATGATGATGGTAATGATGATTTCTCTACGACTGCGTTGTCCATCGCAAATAAGAGCGAGCGATGAAAATATCCTACTGCATTATAGCTTGTAGCACAAATAAATGCGTCAAATGTATACGCACGCATTCTCCGCCCTCTGCTGGCTGCATGTTGTCCTGCGGAATTTTTCCCAATGGACTGTCGGGAGAGACGCACAGCGCGACCT
Organism: Atta colombica; assembly: GCF_001594045.1. NCBI lineage: Eukaryota > Metazoa > Arthropoda > Insecta > Hymenoptera > Formicidae > Atta > Atta colombica. The sequence goes on from NW_017259187.1 coordinate 1,736,941, forward strand.
TTGTGCGCGACGCGTGAATAAGCTGGGGCAATAATTGCCGTATTATCTCTCTCTTCCGGAGTAAATTTAATCAATCTCGGACGAGAGAGAGAAACGGAGCGTCGCGGATCCGCGCCGTCACTGACACCATCGAGGGGTCACTAACCGTCACTGTAACTGTAATCTTTCCTCTATTTTCTCAATTTTTTTGATCCCCTTATTTTTTGATGGACTGCGCGGCCATAAATTTTTCGGACCGTCAGGGACTTTGTAAACAAGAGGATATTCGTTAGAATGCCCGCCGCCGTTATTTCAAACACTATTATTATTTTAGACCTTTAGACTCATCCCGTTGTTATTCTAACTAACTGCGCAAACTTTCCTCGTTTTTGTCGAAGGTCGTGATTTTTGAAGGTCGTCAAATTTCTTTTTTTTTCTACGTAGTTATATCTTCTTTATGTCACGTCGCTTAGTCATGTTTGTGACACGCATGAGAATAATGGACGCATGAATGCACTTGACTGCTTATTTTCCTGATAACAAAAGAAGCGCAGTTTGTTATTTAAGAAGATAAGAATACACCTAAAGAATTTTCTGCTAACAATACGTTTAATTAGCTACAATGTATATGTTGTAATATTACGTTTCCTTTATTTTTTGTTTTGTTTCAAATTGATATTACAAATTGATGTTACATTTAAATTCACTCTTATTTCCGATTAAAAAATACAGTTAATTACTGTTAGAATCTAACAGTAATTAACTGTAATTTTTTATGTTAATTAGTGAATTCTGTTTCTGCAAGCTCATGCATATTGCGTGCAATTTATCTCTTGTGAAGTTAATATAAAATTGAATTTTTTAATTTAAGGAATTATGATATACTTTATCCTACACTATTCTTCTTGCATAATTACAAAAAAAAAAGGAATTAATGCCTGTTTCTGTATAATTTAATTTTCAACTCGGTTCAATTAACTATTTATCGTTTTCTAGTTTTGAGAATCAGAAAAAGATGAAGAATAAATGGAATCGAGGATACAGTTAATCCTCATTAAAAACGAGCATAAGTTGCTTTTACTTTAATGTTTAACTTGATTATGATCGACAACTTCAGAAAAATGAAGCCAGGATACAAAAGTAACACAAAAGTTCATATAAACGTACTTATCTATTATTTAATTATTATTTTGTTTTTTAATTAGATAATTCATTAATTCTTGTTACAATCTGAGCGTAACATCTTCATATTTTTGTTTTTAGTTTGTTTAGTTAACATCTTTAATGAATTTAGTTAACATCTTTGATTTTAAGTTCTGAATGTTGTTCAATATGTAATTTTTATTTATGTACAAATGAGAGATGTACTAAGTTATGCTTTCAGTCGTTAAGAAGCTTATTTCCACCAATGTAGGTTTTTTTCTAATCTTTAAAACTAGAAAAAGATGAAGAGTAAGTTGAATCGAGATTAAAGTTAATCTACATTGATGGAATCGGGCATTAATGTACTATGTTAAAAACTAAAATAAGCGGAGATAAGATTTAAAAAATTCTATCCCTTATATATATATATATATA
>NW_017259187.1:1738597-1750020 GCF_001594045.1 Atta colombica
AGTGGTAAGTATGATAACGGAAAAAACATGATAAATGATTTCAATTTTTAAATAGTTTTGTGTTTTATTATTACACTATTAAAAATAAAATGTTAATTTTAATTTAAGGACGTATAGTAGACTTTCTAGGACATGCAAAAATTAATATAAATATGTTAATTTTAACATTTTCAAAAAAATTCTTTTACATAATTAAAACATGCACAAAAAAGGTTGATTTAACGAGAAAATCGAAAAAAAATTAAAACATTGTAGTGATGTTAAATGTCATTTTTACTTTTTTCTATTTTGTCGTTAACTCGATCTTATTGCATATTTTTCGTACATATTTTAATTATGTAAAAGAATTTTACAATTTGTATAGTCAATTCACAGTATCTTTTAACTTGTAATGTTGTCGATAATTCTGTTACTTTAGAATCCCCTTAAGATGTCTTTAAGTCAGTTACAAAGCCCAAAGTAATGTCTTAGTATTTTAAGGCATTATTTGAAATAATTTTCAAATAAGAATAGAATTTACTGCTGACCTATCTGACTTTCAATCTTAGAATTTCCTCTTTTTTCGATTTTAAAGCTAATTATGTAATTCTCTGCAGATACCCATTTCATTTGCATTTCTATAGATTATCCGCAACATTGTCTTAAATTCACTGCTTTATGTCTCTAATTGCTCTTTTTATGTGAATGTTTATAATAACATCATGTGACATTGAACATTGACCAAAGTAATGTGATATTAACTGCTGACAGAATCAACTGAAATAGGAGGATTTTCCACGAATGAATATTCAATGATTCATCTCCTGCTGTATATCCGCTCAGTTACAATTATGATTATTGAAACGATCGTGTTACACGCACTTACATCTTGTATCCACATACTAATAAATTATACTAATTTTACATATTGCGACGATTGTTTCGCACATTTGTCTTCTCTGTATTTATTTATTTTATTGAAACTTCTTATCAATTATCTCTTATCTCCGCTTTATTTGTTATACCGTTATGCGAGGATAAATATTATTTTATTTTTATGTTAAAGTTTATCTATATTTGATGTTTTTGATGCTTTCTAACAAAAATTTTGTTTTCTTATTATCATTACAGGTCAATCCTTTAAATGATTCGCATCAACAATTGATGGTACATTGGGTTGGGGAGGGTTCGAATGTAATAATATGTCTAGCGAGGGATAGCACGCCCGTGGTACGCTTCCAAGGAGGCAAGTTCTCTTCCCCGAATCAACCTAGCGCTGTGTACATCAGTTATGATTATGGTGATAGCTTCGAGAATAAGACTGAACACTTCAGGGTTTCGTCTGAGGCCGATGCTCCATATGCTGTTGTAGACAAATTCACCAATCATCCTAAGTATTATCAACATGTGAGTTCCGCTTTAAAAGAAACATTTTTTACAAAATAAATAGTCGGTATATTTTCTTGGCGCATCTCCAATTCTATTGTTTGAAGAGTGTTTGTGAGACTTCCCTTCTTTTGCAGTGCGTCTTTATGGACAGTCTGAATAGTTTAATCTTCATAACATATAATAACGGTCAAACAATTCTGAGGATCTCGTTGTCGTTTCATCCAAATGAAGTCTCATATTTCGAATTAGATCCACGAATACTTGTCGCACTAGACAAAGCCGATACATCACGGAAGGTATAAAACTTATTATTATTATTATTTTACAATTATTTAAATTTTGAATGTACATATTATCATTATTGTTATCTTATTTTAAAGAATATAAAATGTCATACAAGAATTTTTTTCTGATTTTGGAACATTTCGTTTTCAGTTGTGGTTGACGATCGATCGTGGATTTACCTGGATGCCAATTCATCAATTCGTAAAGGCTTTCTTTTGGTCTCCTTATCGTGAGTTATTAGTTGAACGCATGGAGCCTGATGGAGCGAATACAGTTTTGAAACTAGATTTGCGAAATATATCCTCGTTTATAAGAGGAAATAATCAATTGCGAGCAAGAATGTCTATACGAAAGGAATTTATCGTTGTCGTTGAAAACGTTGAAGATTTTCAAATCAGAGGCGATTTCATGTTCGCAGTTAAGAAAAGGGTAAGGATCACCGTGACGATGCTACCTCTGTGAAATCTCATCAAATTCAGAGTTTAATTTTTTTTTCATTTTGAACATTGCTTTATTTATATATTTTTTTAATAGAATGGGACGGAACATCTGGATCTCTTTGTTTCTTATAAGAATCAGACATTTGTTCAAGCGCATTTTAACACGGAATTGGATTGCAAGGAATATCATATTGTAGATGTATCGTTTAATCGAGTCTTTATCGCTGTGAAGCACGGCGACACTATGATCAATCTTTACGTGTCGGAAGTTATAGATCACGAAAAAGCTATATTTACATTGTCTCTGGAGAGTATTCTCACGTTTTTCCCCAACAGTACTTGGAAGGACAGTTGGTTGAAGTGAGTAATGAAATATAATGGATACTCATTCTTTTTATAAAAATAAAGTTAGAAATTTTACAAATATAATTGCTATGAAAGCTATCAAACTTGTGAAAATAAGATAACAAGTTTAAAAAATTCTTCGTTATTTTAATTAATTTTTTCTTTAAATTTGTTGGTATTTTCTTAATTCATCTATATATTTATACGATTCTATATTTCACAGTGATGTGGCTGACGAGACATTTACGGATCTCTATAAGGTCGAAGGTCTTCGAGGTATATATATAGCATCGCGGGTCAAAGGTACTCCAAAATCAAGCTCTATCGGACCAGAACACTTGGAATCATTAATAACGTTTGATCATGGCACCACTTGGAACAGTCTTAAGGCACCAATGGCGAATCATGAAGGCTTCTACATTCATTGTGGAAAAGATTGCTCGTTACATTTGAGTCAGAGATTCAGTCAATTATATCCGGTGACGAGATCCGCCACTATTATGAGCTCGAAATCGGCGCCTGGGATAATAATGGCAACTGGCGTCATTGGGTCTAACTTGAAAGGTCATCCCGCACTCTATGTATCTAGAGATGCTGGTCTCACGTGGAAACAAGTGTTAAAAGATTATTACTTCTTTAACATGGGAGATCACGGAGGTTTATTGGTGGCAGTTAAGTATTTCAAATCGCGCGGGGAGACTAGAGATATCTCATATTCGACAGATGAGGGCGAGACATGGCAGACGTACGAGTTCAACGAAAAAATGTTGCGTGTTTACGGTCTCATGACGGAACCTGGAGAAAATACCACAGTATTCACTATGTTCGGATCAGACAGTGGACAACATCAGTGGCTTATCATCAAGATTGATCTAAGACATGTATTTGAAAGAGAATGCACAGAAGACGATTACAAGTTTTGGTCTCCAACGAGCACCGATCAACCGGTCATGGCTTGCGTGTTAGGACGTAAGGAAACGTATCAGAGACGTGCCTTGCGCTCCAATTGTTATCAAGGTGTAAACTATGATCGACCAGTAAGATTGGAAACCTGTCAATGCGACGCGAACGATTATCAGTGCGCTTATGGTTTCATACCCAGTGGGAATCCATATCACTGTGTCCACAACAAAACCATGCCCGATTATGATCCATACGCCGTGCCGACCTCGTGTCAACCCGGTATGTTTTATAATCGCACGAAAGGCTACATAAAGATATCTGATGATGATTGTACTGGTGGCCTTGCGAAAAACTATGAACCCGATGAGATCCCATGTCCGATGGATGAAAGACCAGACTTCTTATTGGTCGCCCAACGAGAACACATTGCACGAATCGATTTGATGGAAAACAACAAATTGGAGAAGTTACCTGTGCATGATTTAAAGAATGTTATTGCAATCGAATTCGATATGAAAAACAATTGTTTATATTGGGCAGATATCGTAAACGATACGATCGGTAGACAGTGTCTGAATGGAATTAGCTATCCTGAGATTCTTGTTGAGACCGATCTGAGTTCCATCGAAGGAATGGCTTTTGACTGGGTGTCCAATGTGTTATATTTTGTGGACGGTGTTAAAATGAGAATACAGATCATCCGAACAGATGTTGGCCCTTCTATGGGCAGAATGCGCAGGACAATATTGGGGCCGAACAATCTGCAGAAGCCACGAGGTATTGCAGTTCATCCTCTGTGCGGCTATATGTTTTGGACCGATTGGGCACCGGGCAACGCTTCAGTATCTCGAGCTAACTTGGATGGTACAGATGTTAAACGACTATTTATTAAGCCCACTGTCGAATGGCCGAATGGAATAACGATTGATCACATCGCTGAACGTATCTATTGGGTAGACGCTCGAGCGGATTACATAGCTTCTTCGGATCTTGATGGTAAAAGATTTAAGAAGATTATTGCTAATGAAGCGCGTGTCTCGCATCCGTTCGCAGTTGCTGTGTTCAAAGACAATTTGTATTGGGACGATTGGAAACAGTCAATGATATTTGTCGCTGATAAAGATCACGGAGTCGGAATCAACACGGTACTCGGTTTTCAGATCGCGGGTCTGATGGATTTAAAGATCTTTGCGCACAGCGTGCAAGTTGGCACAAATGAATGCGCGAGAAACAACACATGTTCACACATCTGTCTGGGCGCACCTTCTAACAGCTACGTTTGCCTCTGCCCGGATGGTATGGTGATGACGGAAGGTACGTGTTTATGCCCAGGAGGTATCAAGCCATACCCCAACTCAACATGCCCGCGCGTTGCTAGCACCTGCTCATCCAACCAGTTTGCCTGCAACAACAATGTGTGCATCCCCGAGTTCTGGAAGTGCGACGGTGATAATGACTGCGGCGACAATTCAGATGAGATTCAATGTAATCGTGCCACATGTAGCCCGAATAATTTTGAATGCGACGATAACAAATGTATTCCTAAGTATTGGGTGTGCGACCTGGATCGTGATTGTAAGGACGGCAAGGACGAGATGAATTGTACATACAGCAATTGCACTGAAACGCAGTTTAGATGTCTCAACGGCCGCTGTATATCACATCGTTGGCGTTGTGACGGTGAGGATGACTGCCGGGATAGCTCAGACGAACAGAACTGTACTAAGAATATTCAGCCGAATACATGTCGGGCCGATGAGATCGTCTGCAAAACAGATCATTCGTGCATACCAACATCCTGGAAATGTGATGGCGAACCAGACTGCGAGGACGGCGCTGACGAGAAGGATTGTAATAATATGGTATGCGAGTCATGGCAATTTACATGCAACAACACCAAAGAAAATGGACATCGATGTATATATAAATCATGGGCATGCGACGGTGACAAGGACTGTATCGATGGTTCGGATGAGGTGAATTGTACTACCACTACGACGCTACCAACGTCGATAATCCCAATGCTACCGACAAATTCTTGTAATGACTGGATGTTTATGTGCAATAACAAGAAATGCGTGCCTTACTGGTGGAAATGCGACAGTGTAGACGATTGCGGCGACGATTCTGACGAGATAGGCTGCGGCAGCAGTGCGGACGGTGCGTTGGAACCAACGTCTCCGGTTCACACGACGCAACAGTCACGCATCTGTCGCGAGCATCAGTTCCAGTGTTATAACGGTGAGTGTATTGAAAACGCGTGGGTGTGCGATGGCTTGAAGGACTGTTCGTCCGGCGAGGATGAGCAACATTGTGAACGTGGACACACGCCGTGCCGGGAGAACGATCAATTTATGTGCCGTCAAGACGGTTCATGCGTATCGCTCTCGAGCATGTGCAATGGTGTCGAGGAATGTCCGGACGGCAGTGATGAGCTCGGTTGTCACACGGGTGAATTACCTGCCACGCCATCCTGCTATGCTGGTCTTTTCCCATGCGACGATTCCCGCTGCTTCCCGCTGGCAGCTTTGTGCGACGGTAATCGCGATTGTATAGATGGCTTCGATGAAGAACATTGCGAGAAGAATAATTCGCGCAAATATCAAGTATTAGTGATGGGTGTTGATGAACGTTCTATCAATGATTCAAGTCTTTATCTCTTTTGGTGGATGCCAATACCATCGAACGTGACATTTGAATTCTTGCCATCAATTGCGCGAGCGATACCAGGAGCTCCGTGGAAAAATGCTACCGAGTGGATCGAAGAGACAGAGTATCAATTCAATAATCTCGAGCCATTCACTAAGTATAATCTAACAGTCTATGTAAAGGCGAAGGGCCAATATGACGTATCTCCACCGGCAAAATATCACATGGTGATGACTGGTGAAGGCGTACCAAGCGAGCCGTGGAGTGTAAAGGTCGCGCAGAAAAACGGTACCCGTGTAGAAGTGACTTGGAGACCGCCTTTACATCCTAATGGTGTTATCTCCGGATATTTGGGCTACGTTACACCACCGATACCACCATTAGAGTTTACTCGATCAAAAACCTCTGCAACCATCGATATGGCATTCGAGGCGGACAAGAATTATTCTTTTTGGATCGTAGCAAAGAATCGACAGTATAGCTCAGTCTCATCGCAAGTTGTTACGCTAACGTTCGACGGCACAGCCAATATCGATGATATTGAGGATCTCCGTGTAGTGGCCACGACGAATCACTCTGTCACTTTGACATGGAAAAAGATGCAGGACGTGGATGGATATCACATTACTCCCAGAGCATCACCGAATTATCCAAATTTGCAAACTGTCACGACAATGAACAATATGATGGAAGTCGACAAATTGGCACCGGGTACCAAATATACTTTTGAAGTCGGCGCGACGAAAAAGAATTACGTCGGTAAGGTTACCTCGGTGACAGCCACGACGAACGGCACTGCGTTGCCCACGATAACTAAGTTTGATGCGCAGTTGGTAAAATCCCAAAGAACAACCGTAAAACTTACTTGGGATCCTCCGAAGAGCACCAGAAAAATCAAGTGGAAATATGCTATTCACTACGCTATCAATATGGAGGACTTCTTTAAATGTGAGGAATTATTTGCATTTATATTTTTCTTTATATAAGGATTATTTTAATATCTTAGATGGAATAATCGAATATCTTCTTATTATTGTTTGATGTCGTTTTGTTCTCTATATTTAGTTTTCTTTCTGGGGAATATATTTTTGTTTCTATTTTTAGCTGCCAAATTTATCACTACTAATCTTACGGCTACGATTAAGGATCTGGAAGCGTGCGAAGCATACTTTTTTGCCGTTGGCGTCATTGGAGATTACGGAGCAGGACCTTTAAATCAACCGCTTACAGTTATGACGCACTTCAGCAAGCGTGCACCTCCGAAGAAATTGCGAGTAGCGCCAGCGCCAAATAAAAATGACAGCATGATCGTTTCGTGGATGTCAAGTTGTCCAGCAGTCGATGAAATGATCAGTTATACGGTGAGTTAATAATGCTACAAAATATTTTCCTAAAAATAATAACAACGCGAGAGATTTTAAGAAAATCGGGATTTATATCTATGAAAAGTTTCTCGAAGATTTCATTTTTCTCCTACGGAAGAAAAATTTTTTAATGCATGTATTTTTTTTTGTTTAGCAAGAATATTCATTGATTTTGTATCTTTTTCCCGATTACAGATTTCCGTTACAGAAACGATTATGAACAAGCACATAGTTGTGACATTGCCAGCAACTAACGAAACTGTTATGAAGCACATGTTCCATTCCATCAAGTACGGTGGGACGTACAACATTACAATAGCCACAGATGTCGAAAATGCCATACCTACGCAACCATTCATCTATATAGCGCCACCGATCAAGCCGCCTCATCAGCTCACCGTCTTACATGATAATATGGAATACTTGATTTACTGGCAAGAACCGGATTTGCCGGAGCACATTCGAAAGGATACTGAGCGGTATTTTGAAATTTTGGTGGCTGAAGGATCAAGAACAATAAACGAAACAACTGCTAAAATCTTGGTGGTCAAAGATCCGCCGCCTTACCGCTACAAGGATGCTAAAACAGATACGATTTACACCTTCGCGGCGCGTCTGGTCACGAACGAAGGATACCAAAGTCCACTGAGTGAAACTTGGAGCACGCAGATTTCAGGTGAGTTGTCTTTAACATTTTTTAAATATTTATTTTTAATTAGTTTTTTAAATTATGCTTTAATAATAATTTTTTCTCCTTTTTGTTTTGTAGGATCGCAGCTTCCGGTGATAATGAATACTTCGGGCATATTATCCCTCGCTATACCGATCTGTTTGATTGTTATAGCGCTCGGTGCTGCGCTCGCGTATTTCATCGTTCGACATAGGAGGCTATCTCACAGCTTTACGCAATTCGCCAATAGCCATTATGATACGAGACGAGGACAAGCCACCTTCCCTGGTACGACAGATGGCTTAGGTGAGTGTCTCGCAATTTGGGAAAAAAAAGGGATAAGAATGATACAAAACAATGTGCGAAAAGAATCTATTGATTGTTTCTCTTCTTTTTTTTTTTTTATAGAAGAAGAAGATAGTCCGGTAATTCGAGGCTTTTCAGATGATGAACCGCTCGTAATTGCATGAATACCATATGTATGTATAAACAAAATATTATTTACGTACTAGGAAAGATGTGTCAAGGCACTATTAATATGATAATTCTGAATAAGTCAAATTTTATGACGGAAGGAAAAGCTTTTATGAAATTGTTTTAGGAACTGAATACTGAATTGTAGTCATATAGTAATTAACGACTATTAATCGGTAAACAGGTTGCTAAAAGCGTTTACATGAAAGCTTTTTGCATTCATATGGTACGTAGAAATATGGTATACATGTACATCACGAGTGATGAGAGTAACTACCTACCGTGCAGTTGGAGAGTCCATTATACATCTCAAATTCGACTGTGAACAAATCAAGAGGAAAGTGTGGTTTACCGTCTAACGAGAGGATAAACGCCAAAACGATGAAACGGCAACTTGTATATAGTAAATATTTTTTATGGATTGATTGTGAGACTTTCGAGACGACACGCATTTACATTTTTAATAATGTATTTATATAACATGTACGTATAAAGAAACTTTTTTTTGGTCCGAATTCAGATTTGTTGATACAAAAGTAAGTTATCGGCATTGAGAACGAACTTTTTATTAAAAGCTGTTTAAATATCCATAGAAGCCAAAAGTTTTTTTCAATATAGCAAGTGCATGAAGTGCCAAAGTAATATTTTCTTTTAATGCCGCATCCAAAAGATATATTAGTGTCGTCTGTTCATAGAGTAGATTTCTATGACGTTCCATTATCCAGCTTGAATAATCTTCGTCTTAAGTAACTTTTTATAATCGTCCCGAACTAAAATTTTATATCAAACGCGATGCGACATTGAAAGAAGTTTTTATAAGCGAGGCTTTCGACTTCGCAAAGGGGATGACTTGACTCTTGTAAAAAGTGTGTTGCAATTGTGGTTTGAATACAATACTATGTACGGATTTTTTATCTTTAGATACAAAAAGGATATTCGACGAATGATATTTAATTTGTACGATTAAAGTAGATGACATTTTTTTATCTTACATTATAAAAAAAATAATACATTTTCTCTTTATCAAGATGGAATGTTTTTAAGTTAAAATTAGGAAAGATTTATCAACAAGACGCCAATGAGAAAGCGACAGGTGATGTTCTCAGTGCGTAGCGACACCATCGTGACTTTTAGATTATTGTAAATAATATTTAAATATTTAAGCGTGTGAACTTTCATCGCTTAATCCATGTTGATTCATCCTTAAAAGACATTGAATCCCGTGATCAGTTATATTTTTATGTTGGAATAGTCTAATATTTTATGTGTACGAATAGTTTTCCCACTGCGATGAGAAGAAATAATCGATTTGACAGAATCTTTTGCTGACATGACACACGTATATGTATACATAGGGACGATTTTACCGAATTAAACCATTGGATTTAAAAAATCAGTACATTTTTATGTTTTAGGGCGCGTTCACACCTTGACGGAAAAGTAGAAAGCAGAAAAGCAGCAGCCAATCAGAATTCGCGCTGGTAGTAATAAATAGTACAGAAAATCGAAATTGTCGACTATCGAGTTCTAATTGACTGCTGCTTTTCTGCTTTTTTTATCAAGGTGTGAACGCGCCTTATAGCATTATAAAATTGTGAATTAATCTAAATCACAAGCTCTCTCTTGTAGTGACAAGATTTATAATTCCTATTTATATCCTGTTGCATAGCATTATTAGTTTTGAAAATCTTACTCTTTGACGATCGAAAAAAACGTGATAAAAGTATATACCTATCTATACCAGATCTACAAAAAGATGTTTACAGAAGTAATAAAGTTTGTTTCCTTTGTGTCTTAGCTATCACCAGAATCCCCTGAACGAATGGAATTAATTATAAAGAAAAGGTTCGCCTGCTATATAATATTCGATTACACGCTACGGTCCACTAACGATTTATTTTTCTTTTTCTTTTTGCTACATGTTGTATGTTGAAGAAGAAAATATTAATGAAAACGTCGATGTTTTTGAATCTGTGTTACGCGGCTTCTATACGTCATCAATAATATTGATACAATTATATTGCATTAATTAATAATAATGATATTGATGTTAAATAATCAATATTATTATGTAATGTAGTAATATTATGCAACAATATTGATCGTGTATATAGGCCGCTTTAGTAAGAACGAGAAGATTAGAAGAAAGTAACTGATTTACATGTAAATGTCAAAAGTTATAATGCGACAAGAGACAGTGATATATATAATATATATACATATATATAAAATATATTTACGTGTAAATAAATAAATATAAGACACAGAATATTGTCATTTAACTCTTCTCTTTTCTTTATAAATTTACTTTGACACCTCAACCTATTTGATCAATTCAAATCACATGCATTACGTTATTAACTTTTTTTCATTGATAATTCTTATTGATATAACTTTTAACTTTTCTATTTATTTTTTCTATTTAATTAAAACTATAAATTTTCATTTTATTCAAAATTCCCAAAAAATTTTGGTGATCTAATTTCATGTTCTTTATATGAGATAGTACATATATATGTTAAAAATTAGTAGTACACTTATTATCCTGTTAAACTGACAAATTCTGGAATAACATAGTGGATGTTCCGGGCCGTGTCTCAATCATTAAAAAGTGGAACGGCAAAAATAATAGTTTTATTTATTCATGACAAGTCCATCTCATCCAGGGAAGGTGAAAGACTTCCGTTACCTCTATTCTATTCTAAAAGACAATTTGGAAGTTTGTGACCCGTTATCTCATTAAGCAAACAGCACGAAACCGGAAATTTAACGCTATCCTTCGCACTTAATTCTTGTATTGTTACGTAAATTGCGGTCAAATTTCGCGATTACATCTTTAACGCCTGATTACATTCAACAGTTATTAAAATATAATTATCCTTATTAAATGTATATATGTTATGTATATAAATTTATTTATATATA
>NW_017259187.1:1750120-1761981 GCF_001594045.1 Atta colombica
AGAAATTTTTAAGAATCTCGATCGAAGCTTGTCTACATATATTTTTAAAAAAAGCTTCTCGAGTTTTAGAGAGAATTTTTTTAAATATCTTGTTAACAAAAACAGAATCAGGATAAAAAGATTAAAATGAATTTATTAAAAATCCTTAGATCTCTTAGAAATCTCTACCTGCTATATCTTAACATACTAGCTTCTTTTTATGGGAGATGCGCCCCAATTAAGAACGTACTCTATTTTCGTAATAAACTTCAACCACTTGACTCGCGTTGAAGTAAAAGGAAATTTAAAGATCATTATTCCGGCATTACGGAATACCGTTTACCTTCCGTTCAACTGTATTAACTTTTATTACTATCTTCCACTTTGATCCCTATGCTTCGTGTTTTCTTCATAATTCGATATACTTTACATTTCAACGTTGACTGGCAATGGCTCGGGATATTCTGAGAAATTTGCAGACAATATGCCACTATCATAAAACATTATAAGGTGATGTATAATAAGCGATTTTATTGGAAGGTGATGTATAATATGCGATTTTATTGGAACGGTTCTTTAGCTCGAAAAATTATCGGAAAAAAATGATATGCGTGGTTTTGTCGCGTTTTCCATAGATTAACGTCACGGTATAATTATATCAAAGTGTTATCAATTTTCAAGTTTATTTTTACTTTTACGTAACGGTGTAAACTGCTTTCTTGTGCGAAAAACTAATCTTATCTACGCGTATATGCAAGGCTATATAATTTCTTTCCAGAAATAAACGACATTTGATGTGTCGCATGTGATATATAATATTTATTTTCTGCAAAATGTGATTCATGTTATTTTTTATTAAATTAATAAAATTTAATTTACTTTATTTTTATAACAATATAAAACTTAAAAGGGCGAATAAAAATCGATTATAAATTTGAAATGAATTTGCCCTTTTGAATTAGTCTTGCAATATTTGATATTAATAGTCGTGCACTTTTGCTAATTATATATTTTTTTTTAATATATATTTTATTAAATAAATATCAATACTTTTTTTATTTAATAAATTAATTTAATTTATATCTATTATTATTATTTAGAATATCACGGAATCTCACTTTATTACAGAAGTCACTTTTATTGTTATAAAGCGGGTTTGTTTTTCAAATATTTTCACGCGTTTTTTTTCTTTTTTCTTTTTTTTTTCGTTATTTATGACACTCGTAAATTTTGCACTGATTTACTTAATTGACCATAAATTCCGCGAAGAAAGGACGTCGCGTCTTTACGTTTTCAGCTAAATGCGGCGTGTTATAACGCGTAAACTCTGGGTAACCGCGCGTCTATATACCGTAATCATAATTGTTACCCTAATTATACATACAGCCAGTATACCTACATACTCTTCTCCTAATCAGATCGTTTGAAGTCTAAATCACCTCGTGTTACGAAGCGCGACAGGTGCTGCCGGGTGCTCTGATCTTTTCGTTTCGACGCTTGACTAAATGTTTTATAACAAATGGATTGTTTAACGTGTAATTATTCGGTTAATTATACCTATTTTCGCTATTTGCTCATAGAGCGTAAGTTATATAAAGCTCTATTATAGCGCACGTTTAATATTGTTCGCAAATTATTATATTTTTTATATATATTTTTTACGACAGAAAAGAGGACGCTTTCTTGGATCATTTCATTAGAGATTTCTTAAGTTGCAGAATATTACATTTAAGATTCAAACGTGATATAAACGTTTTTGACGTATCTAGATCGTATGTATCTTTATCTAGGTAATATCTTTCAATAGTCGCATGACTTTTCAGAAATTGTTGCTCCGTAAAATTTATTAAGTTTATGTCGTAAACTAAATGTAACAGTTTTCATTTTATATCTATACAAATTTACACTTTTTAAAACATGCGTGACACAAATAAATCAATCTTGCATTTTTATTCTAAAATCACAAGCAATATAATTAGCCTACATAAATTTATATACATTATGTTGCAAAATACAATAACGCTTAAACATAAAATGATTATTGATTCGAGCAACAATTTAAAGCAACAATTAGACATCATTAGCTACAGTAATACTAGAAATCTATATAAGATATATTCTAAGAATTTATTATTATTTAATAGATTCTGATAATAAAAATAATTATTGAGAAGCATTAATACAACAATTTTTATTTAAGTTCCTTTTATGTTCTTCATAATTGATGATATATTGATGTGTAGATGGAAAATGCAATTAATTGTATGTGTGACGATTAAATGGCAAATATTCTGTTTACTAAAAAGTACAGACCTACTTTGTAAATGCCTACATTCATCAATTGCTTATTTTTATTCCCAATAACCTATTTATTATTGAAGAGCAGTATAATATAAATCGATGCATAATTAGATGAATTGCAACAGAGGATCAGCTTTCATCGTATCATAGAATTTTATTAAATTTTGATAAAGAATGAAGTGTCTATGTGTAGGAAATACGAACGTGAGACCTTTAATTAAAATCACAATTTATGTAAGTGGGAAAAAAGAGAATAATCCGATAATTCTGCAAGAGCAGAAGCTTTGAAAGACATGTTAATTATTCAATTTTTTTATCTATTTTTGTATCTTTTTGAATACCTTTACAGTTTCTCAGAACCAGATTTAATTTTTCCTGATTAATAAGTACCGCTATTAGATAACTTGTCCGTAAACTGCTTATGTTGATTAAAAAGATCTAGATATAAGATATTTATGATAAGATATCAGAAACAGATTTTTTTTATCCAGCAAATATGCAAGAAAAGAGGATGTTAAAAAAAGGCTAATTTTTACTCAAAAAAATGTAAATAAATGGAATGGTGGTTTTTATAGATTTTTATTTCCTGGATACAAAAATATATTAAAAAGTTTGTAGCATTTATTGAGAAACATTTTGGAAATTGAGCATAAACATGATGTACTTAAACTTTAATATTCTTACTTAATTTTTTAGATATTCCTCGAATTTAGATACTCCTCAAATGTTATGAACTTTTGACTAATTTTATCGTACCCTCGAAATCAAAATTTACAAAAAATATTGTTCCTTTTACTTCTTTTTGAATAAAAATCATTCTCTTTTTGATATTTTCCTCTTAACGGATTTGATTAAGGAGACTAAATTGTGTATTATTATTCCCTATTACTTCTTCAAAATTTCTTTAAAGACGCAGTTGATTTGAGTGATTTTCTTTTGCGTGGCAAAATTAAAATAATCCTGTATTGAAGTGCCTAAATCACCAAAAAATTACATCACCGTTAAGATATTTACAATGATAAATTACTGCTATTTAGATACATGTTTTTAATATACAATGAGCTTTCTTCTTTGGTAAATATTGCGTGCAACGATATTAAAACAATTCTCCATAATATGAATAACATAAACTCCATATTTTTCATTTAAACTTATTAATACTCACAATTTAATTCGTAATTGCGCTTTCCAGCTATTCTTTATCTATTTATAGATTAAACGTTATAGCAACAATTTATACATTTTCTTACTTTTTGGATGATTTTACTATAAACAAATTTTCACTATCTCATATCAATTTATTTTTCTATTTAACTATTGTATAAATCTATGATCGATAATTATAATCCACAGCGCCTGTAATATAAGTTTCTTGTTTATGAGCAACGATTTCAAATCACAGCGTTTTTTTAATTCGATCTTATACATTTTTTTTCTATACCTTTAATTTCGTTTTCTAAGGATGTCTTGATGTTAAACCAAAACGTTTGAGATTATGAATAAGAATTTTATGTAAAATATATTATAATGTTTTAGTACCATTATAAACTTTCTTGACTTGGTCATTGCCTTTTACTAACTAATTACATGTTTTTAAAACAATTCTGTCTAATTATGGTAGTAAATGATAAACAGTGTAACACGAATACTACGAAAGGAAAAAAAAAAGGAAACGGAAGTCGATTAAGAAACAATGCTGAGCATTAATTGTTTGTTTCCTCCTTAAAATATATAAGATTACCATATTACACTGACCGTTTAGCATATGACAGCTATTGCACGTTTAGCGCCTCTCCGGATTGTCTCATCCCCCGAAAGACGTTTTCGCAGAAGTGATCTTGTAGGTATTAAACGAACAACGCTTCCACTTTAGCGGAACGCAGCATATGCAGAAATCGAGGTCATCGTCCTAGAAAATGTCCACTGTTAGCATTACTTGAGCTCGCGCTTCGCGTGAGAACGCCCTTTTTCAAATGGAACCTTTACAGTGATTTTCTCTGGAAGAGAGTTCCCACGGCGAATAACACATATTTCGTATATAACGTTCTAGGGTTCTAGCCACTTTCAGGTCTATAACGACGAAGAAATGCCGACTAAAGATGGCTAAGTTAAAATTCAATACGATTACTGACTGATGATTTACGATCTGCGAACTTGAATGTAATGACAAGTAACACTCTAATTCTAAATAACATATTTTCCTTTTGCGTACAGATAAATTTTTATTAATTGTTTTCAAGTTCCAAGTGAATCAAATTATTGTATTGGAAAAGCCCTACTTTATGTGCACGTAGAATTAATTTATTAACACTTATTTAGAATCTATTTTTCAAATGTAAATTTTCAAGTATACTAGATATATTTAATAAATATTAGATTATGTAATTTTTAGTAATATATTAGGTAATGTAATTAAATCTTGTATTGATTAAATAAACTTTAAAAGTTAAAGAATAATTTGAATAGTAACTAATAGTAATTTGAATTTGAATAGTACTTTATAATTTAGCTAAACGTAATTCATTACCAGGCAGATTCATGTTATTTTTTTATAAATACAAATGAACATCTTTTGTTCTTAAGCTTAAAGGAAATCTGATTATTATATACCGAGAAAGTCCTAAAGTGGAGACTTTACAATTAATTCGACACGGATTCGCACTTAAGCCAGAAACGAAGCGCAGTACCGAAATTCGTATGAGAATGAGAGGGATTGCGATAAAGAAGGCAGGAGGGAGGACTCTTAGGATCACGATGGTGTTGGAGCAAGGACATGAAGAAGCAAGCAGGTCCACAAGCCAGTGCGAAAGAAGGGATCCGGATCCCCACTATTAAATAGTCCGACTGTGCAGCGAACGCAAGGAGGAGCTACATCGGGGGCGGCTCAACAACATCTAGCCTCAGTACAATTCCACCATCCGCGAAGTTTACTTACATGATAACATACTGGAAAGTGTATTAAAGGGAGGAATGTCGGGTAAAGAGAAGTCGCGAAGGGAAGTTAACGAAAATGACTTAACATGTGACGGTACGAGAAACTTATCCCTGCAGCACAAAATAATCATTTAACTAATTTCTTACATCGAGGATGACAAGGAGACACTCTTCAGCTTAAGTATAAACGACTTTGAGAAATAGTAAGAAGAAAGTTTGCTCTAATTCATTTGAATACGACTGAAAAATCATTTAATGTCAGCTCTTGCTGCGAGCATAAAAAACATGTTAATTTATTCTCCCGTAATTAAGCAGCGAGAAAGAATGTATGGATTGCGTTTTCGAAACTGTCTAACCGGAGAAGTATAATACTTAAGTCACATCTAAGAGAAACGTGGATTACTTCGTAATTGTTCAGCCCAGTATATAATACGAGACTTTTGTTTCTTGAATGAACCGTGCGAAAGAAAAGAAGGAGGAAGTGAGAGAAAAAGATCGTGCAGAAAGTGTCCGTGTCGACATAATGGTACGAGAGGAGGAATATTAAATGAACGAGGCCGTGAATGATGTAGGCAAAAGGGAGCTGCGTTCTCATAATTAAGATTGTCTACATCACAAAAGAGAGCTATCTTCCAACTCGTCTCGGTAGTACTCTGATGTTCGTCGAATAGTTGCAAAGGCAAGAGGCTCCGTACAGTTTGCGAACTGAATGCCAATACTTGAACCGGCGAAATAAAAACACAGTACGCGAGTGCAATTACATCATCGATTCTTTGGTCTTAGTCATGCTCAGTTTAGAAGAACAAGGCGATCGTAAGGATGTCAGAGAATTCTAAAAAGTGAGTGATTGTTCAATCTTATGATACTCTTACACCGTTTCTTCTATCATGTGAATTATGATGGTAACTTTAACCGCACGTAAATGGTACGTGTAAATTGTCGAGAGAACTGCTGACTGCGACTAACGGAAGCACAACGTGAAACCGCGAAGCCGAGGGTTAAATCGTGAAGTCTCAAAGCGGCCGTTAAGCATAAGATTCAAGCGGCAAGTCTTCAATTGAAGCCTTGGAAAAGCGAGAGACGCGGGTTAAAGGGGCAAGCAACATATTCGTGACGAGGTATGAATGAACGCAGAAACGCGGAAGAGTAACTACGTTGATGACACTCCGTCATGTTGACGATGCAACTGTAGTGACAGGACAATGAGAAGAAGAGATGTCTGCTTGTCGGAGGGACAAATTGTGATACTTGATCACCGTGATGAAGTGAAATGCTGCAAACAGGATTCGTGACGGGGAAGTCGGAGGTCAAAACGTGCGGCGCGTTTGAAGGCACAATCTTTTAATAAAAGATAAATGATATATATCCGTCGCGTTGCGGCGACGGATAACCCGGTAAAGAGCAAGGAGAAAGGGCGAAGTAAACCATACCGCGATAGGAGATCAGGAACGCGAGGGAAGCGAAGGAGTATCGGGTATCGATCGCATGGGATTCGAATTATTATCTAGTAATTGAAAGCCAAGCCACACGTGAAATTACGAAGGGGAACTGATCGATCTGATATCTCGGGAGGAAGAGGAGAATCGAGAACGTTATCGACGTTGTGAACGCGATAAATGTCCGTGTCCAATATAAATGCATGAGTGAAAAAAAGAGAAAGAGAAAGGGAGAAAGAGAGTCAGAGAGCTGGAGAAATTGTCTTGAGCAAACTCGTAAAGTATATGCCAAGAATGTCGACGGTGGATTTAACACAGTTTACGGCATAAACGACACATGCGGCAAGAGAACAGGAGGCAATCTTCGCGGTATCGAAGACATTATCCTGATGACCGAAGTGGTTCTGCTTCGATAAGTGTTTTTGTAGATCGTGTTTACGAGTCGTGAAACATAGTCGTTGCTTCGATTTCTTATCGTAGAATAATAAAACGGATGCCAAGGCTAATCTTAAGAGGAAATCTCTTTTTTAACCGAAAGGATTGAAGAACGTACTCATAACGATTCGATCGCTACGATTTAGAGAAAGAATTTCAAGAGTTCGAAAAACATTGTGCTGTTTTTATTCTGCGGAAATATAACAGAATTGATAGAAAGGGAGAGAGATAGAGATCGAGGAAAAAGAAGACAGGAAGTCGTTTGTCTTTGTCAGATTGTCTAAGGTCCCAGATTCAACGAGGAACAAAAACGAATGTTGTAATGTCGCTTTGAACGAGACCCGAAGAATCCACAACAAGCTAACTGGCAATTTAGCGGCGCGTGCCGCACAAGTCGAGAGAGAGAATATAATAACAGGTAAATCGCGCCCGAAGCTATTTGCGTTATCCTAATAAAGTGTTCTAGACGCGTTAATAAAGTGCGTTAGACACGGGAATACATTATTGGTCCCGCGAATCGCGATGTAAATTAAGAGATGCCCGAAGATATCTATGGAGAAAGTCGTACGGATATCGAGGATAATCGTATATTGAGGATACCGATAAGGTAGAGTTACAAATCGTTGGTACGGAAAGAAGGAATCTCTCTCTTGGAAATACGTTTTACGGATCGTGAAAAGAATACGGGACATCACATTCCGCGAAAAACGTCCATTCGTTCCACGATTTATAGATCTCGATTTGCGTAATGCGCATCTGCGAAATTTGCATTTACTACGGAAAATTGGAGCGACCGGCGCGGATCTCCTGGCCGGAAGTGCTGTCATAAACGTGATGAACTGAAGCGTGCACGACAAGAGCAAGAAACGCCGCGGCGAAAGCGGATTGAAGAGGGCGAAGTGGATGAAAAAGAGCACGGCGAAACACGGCGGATCACGACGAAACACGGCCCGCGGCTAATGACTTTGAAAGGCCAGGCCAGATACATCAGCGCGGGTGGATTTCCGTTCTTTGAAGAAGACTGGGAATATACTTACGGAACGGATGACCTCACACGGAGCAGAGCTACGCGATGCCAGTCGTGTGAAACGACAAAGGCGCAACAACAGTTATAATAATTGCTCCAGCAACCGTTGATATTGTATAACGCCGAGGGAATTTCAAGGCTTTATTCTCTTATCGTATATTTCGATCGTATATATTTTAATCTTGGTGCAGTAGGTCGGCGTTACTTAAAATTGGCGGAACGTTGCAATTTGCATCCAATTACGATCGCACGAAGAGAATTTCTGGCGGGAGGAATTATACGAGGGAAATCGGCGAAAAGATTCGAGACTGCTGTTCTTTGAAAATGCAATCGAGAATCGATAGAGAGGAAGAGAGATAATAAAGATCAAGGAAGAAAGCAGTAGAAATAAAACTTAAAGGAACAAAGGATTTTAAATTACTTCGAGTCCTATGGAGCACATTGTTCTACATTACATGATGCAGTAAAAATAAAATTGAGATCGGCGCAAACATGTTCCGCAACTGCCGTCACTTGATAGAGTGATTATCCGGCAAAGCTCAATATTAAGATCTTGGTCGTTGCAATCAACCCGAAGTACTTGCACAGATTAACTGCGGCTTGAAGAAAATTGCACGAATGACGTTGAAATTTCCATTCAACGCGCCGGAAACATCGGCTGCGTGCGGTAAAAGAAAAACGGGTTAGAATGAGGTACGTACGATGAATTTACGGCGTGCATAATCGTCGAATGATTCTAATTTTCCCCGGATGAGAACTACTGCGCGTTATGGTGAAATCTATTGGGACACCTGTGGGCAGGTGTGGAGAAGCGGTTTGTCGTGGGTATTAAGTTCTTGTGTACTTACACCGGTCATTCAAGAAGGACTATTAGATGAAGTGTTGATGGACGTAGCACGGTTTCGTGCTGAAGCAACGATAAATCAGCCTGACGTTAATGCGCCATTCCGTGCATCTGAATAACGTTTAAATGGACGAAGGAGATTGGATCTTATTGGGAGGAACGGGATTTTACTTGAAACTGGAGGCGTTCCAGATCGACCGAACGAGAAACAAGCTATAAAAATCAAAAATTTCAAGGTATTTTGTATTTGCAAAAATTGGTGCCATAGTTGACAGGATTACAGCCTATGATATTCAGAAATTTTAGCAATGGAATATGGAGTCTTTGAATGTGATCTTTAAATATCTACATCACTATTACAACCATAATAATAATATAGCAATAGATTGAACAAATAGATACTTATCAAATACGAAGGTCCTTTTTAATTAAATTTTGCTAAGATTATTGAATTTTCTGTATCTATCATTATTATTTTTATTATTTATCAATACTTTTATTTTTTGCAAAATATTCATCTTAAGTTAAGAAAGATTATAAAATGTAATATAATAAAATGTAATATAATAGTGTAACAAAGCGTCACATATATATAACTTTTTATCTTTCATAGAGAAATTTAATACTTTTAGAAATATTAAATTGGTTAGTAATTAATTACTTATTTTGAATATTAAAAGCGTTACACATAGAAAAATACATACTATACATAAATAATAATTACTTGTTTCAAATATTTCAAATATTTCAAAACTTCATATATTTGCAAATTTATCATAAATTTATCATAAGCAATCAAATTTATCCAAAATATATTCTGAAAATCCTAATAAGTTTAATATACTTTAATCAAGATTACTAAATTAAAACAAATTTAATTTGCTTTATATAAAGTCATTTCTTCGATCAATTTTATTAAATATTCTTCAAAAGAAAATAAATTTTTATTTTAAATATATTAATCAATTTTTCTAAAATTTAACATAAACATATTTTAAGATTATTATAAACAATATTTTTGTTAAAGATAATCGTTACTTAAAATAATAAAGAAAGTACATTAATAATCACTTTTTTTAGCAATAAAATGATATGTTTCTGTGTATAACAACAATGCTTTTAATACTTAAAATAAATAATTAATCACTAATTAATTAAAGTACTTAGTGTCTTATATTTCTCAAAGACGTTTATTGCGCGATCACAATATTTTATTATACATACAATTATGTAATATTTATGTGAAGAAAAGCAAGCTAATTAACTTTAGAACCAATTGTAATAATTTATCTCATGAGAATTGCAAATATCTTATTATTAGTCGAAAAATGATCATTTTCCAACATTTTCGTCATGCGTTAGCGCTTTTCAATTTGATTCATGCCAGGCTTGCCTTTCAGATCGGACGTCTCGCTTTACAAATTTGCTGGCCATATAAATGTCCCATTAAAATGCGAGAAATAGCTATCAGCAGTATCATAGTGAGATCGTTTTCCCGCCTACTGACTCATTATCAATTTACCTCATCGCGGACTGCGAAAGGAACTGGGATATGAAGTTACAGGAATTTTTTTGCATTTCCAACTTTACTAAACAGAAAAAAATTGCCAGCAAAAGCCAATTGTGAAAATTAATGATTTAACTCGCAATACATTAAAGAGGTAAGTTAATTATAATTAATGTAAAAATTAAGTTAAAAAATATTGTATGAATCAAATGTATTTTTGATGTTTTTTAAATTGGATTTTTATCTTTTTAAAGTTAATTATTTTTTTAATTGTTATATGTTGATTTTGAAAATATATTCTATTTTCTTCTCTGTAGCTTATAATTTTTCTGCAATTTATATAAAGAAACACAGTTACAATCAAGTCTTGTACCTTAAAAGAAACATCCAACCAAATTTATAATTTGGTTGAATATTTCTTTTAATGCAAAATGTTTCATTGAGATGTATTTCAAATTTCGTGTATTTTTATTTTGTATTCGCGATTTCGATAATGAATATGACATTAATGCAATATTCATTTAGATAAGAATAAAAAAGATAAGATATTTTTATTTTATTGCATTTTAATGATCTAAACTTGATGTAATTATCTTAAATTATCTTATATATTACTTCTTATATATTACTTCTAATTGTAAGATCAAACACAAAATACTTTTGAATAATCGACAATACTACGTCTTTACATGCAGTTATATCTTACATGAGAAATGAGTTGATGATGTAGCATAAACTTCAACAGTGAGAGAATGAAGCACTTAAAAGCGTAAAGATTAAGAATTCAACAGTCCGTTAGAGGAAACGAAGTGGATCGTTTGATTTGAATTTCATGAAGGAAGTCACTGTTAGATGATTGCGTACTGACTGTTTACAAACAAGCCATTTGAATAACTTGATGATAATTAACAATCACTTTCTCGACTGTGCGCTTTAGGCTTAATGGCTGGCGATAAATTTTATTTTTTATTCTTATCGTCAGTCTATTATAGATGTATTTATAATATATTTTATTGACAGTTAAATGAGTGCGTTGAAATACTCTCAAAATTATCATTTAATAAGTAAAGATTGCTAGCCGCGTTTGTTTAACTGTGAATTATAGGTATTCATCACTTTTTATTACATATATTAGAATGCACACATACAAAGCTTATAAAATATAGCTTGCTGTTATTGACATATTATTAATCAATATTAATCTATATCTTGTCAGTATAATCTAATCTTTATTTCAAAGTACTTGTAATGCACATAGCAATTAGTTAGATTTATTGGAGCAATTAAGACTCCTTTATTCGTAATTACTGTCTTAGATTGTGACATTAGAAGAGAAAACATGTAAAATTCTTGTAAATTATATTTAAATATTTTTAAATATTTAAATATTTTTGCAAT
>NW_017259187.1:1762081-1766586 GCF_001594045.1 Atta colombica
GTCAGTTGTGAACATAACTTATTTTGTTAATATTCTTGAGGGTTAATACTCCACGGGTCCTTTCTGTATAAAGATTATGCGTTTCGCGGGTTTCTTCCGTGTCCAGATCCATTCTTGAAATGCCAAGGTGAACTTTACAGTTCATTTCATCAAGACGAGGAGCAGCCTGATACACTTATTTTGTTTTGATTATGCATAATTATTTTCAGTTATATTTATTAATTTTAATTATTTATTAATAAAAGTTATTTATTAATTAATAAAAAAAGAATATTTTCGTTGTATTTTTACTTTATCGATTGTAAGTTTTGTTTTTATTGAAACATATTTCCATATATTAATATATATTTTTCAAGAATTTTTTCTTTTTGTCGCAGTCTGAAGTAGTGGTGAATAAACAGGATTACACCAATACTTTTCATGAATTATAGGATGTTTTTCATTTAATAGCATTAAATTGACACAAATGTATTTTTTTGTTACTCATTAAATATATCAAGAAAGATAAAATTAAGTTTGTATTGACTTGTGTCACTAAGTAGAAAGCATCCAATATTGTCAAACACTCGCTTCTGGTCTTTCTCGCTGTCATAGAAATACTTCGATATACTTGGGGATATACTCTCTGATAAGAATTTCTCAGTTATGTGTGTGTATATGCACACAATAGTAATCGCAGTAGTCGAGAGTGTCGAGGTGCCAATTATCGCTTCTGCTCAAATACCGGTACTCGATGATTCCGATGTGCTTTTATCTTATCTTGCTGCGCGTCTGCGCTTTGTATCTGCGATCTACACGTCCCACGAATTAATGCTTAATCAGAAATTCCGATGGTGCAATCTTCTGAAATAAATGATGCCACGTTTGATCCTTTTTATTTCTTTTTCGCTCACCAGGACGAGCAACCCTTTATTAGATCGACAATCAATGAGATGATATGAATATTACGATAAGACGATAATTTTCAGCGATCGCTGATTATAACACCGTGTCAAGATTAATTACGCAACAATTACTTCAAATGATTTATATGTTTTGTAATTAATGCTTGTAATAATAATATATAATTAGAATTGTATAATTCCGTTGCTGCTTGAGATAACAGATCTTTATCAAATAATGCCGATAAATGATTAAAGTAATAATATATTGATATAATAATGTATTTTGTATACATGTGAACTTTGTATACATGTTTATTACATGTGTAATATATTAATGAATATCTATAATTTATGCTTAAAACATTTGCAAATCTGTATATTTATTTCAAAGCAATAGATACGAAATTTATAAGTTGGATTTTAAGTGTTTAAATAATTTTGTGAATTTATATACTACTTATGTAGTCTTTTAAATTGCACGAATTAATTTTTTGGTCTTGGAACGTAAATCGATTGAACTATAGTAGTAATATCACAAATTAAATTGCTTAACAATTTACTATTTTCTTTCTTGTTGTATGTTCACATATACAGTCCTAGAAATTCTTCGTACATAAAAATTATTTTTTCTAAATCTTATATAAATTGTTTCAATAAATGGAAATATATAAATTAATTAATTTAATCATGCACAGGCAAAAAACAAAAGTATTGGGGTCAAAAAGTCATTGCGTTTTTTTCATTTGATTTTCAGATATGTTTATTTAATATACGTAATATTAATCAATAATATATTGGCCGTTTTGTTCAATGACCTTCTGCCATCTCCAACTTCAGGCAACTTCATAATATCACGTTCATAAAACTTTCCATCTTTCTCTGCGAGAAACTTGTCTAGGTATTGTTTGATGAGGTCTTCAGAAGCAAACGTTTTACCATTCAAGGAGTTTTGCAAGGAACGAAAAAGATGAAAATCTGATGGTGCAAGGTCTGGACAGTGGATGTGATAACACATCCCAACCATGTTGCAACAATTTTTGCCGAGTGACCAAACTTGTGTGTGATATCGCATTATCGTGGTGAAACACCACATCCTTGACACACGATTGATTAGCTCGGGACATTTCTGTGCGATGGCATCACTTAATTTCTGCAGCTGCTCACAGTAGACATTAGAATTAATCGTTTTGTTCTTTGGAAGTAGCTCATAGAAGACTGGTCCCTTCCAATTCCCACTACATTGACAGCATTACCTTCTTTTGGTGGATCTCCACCTTTACTTGCCTTTCCAGTGCTTCACCTCGCCTATTCCAACTTCTTTTTCGGCTGACATTATTGTAAACAATTCATTTTTCGTCGTTCGTGATCATACGCTTCAAGAACGGATCGTTTTCTTCGAGTTTGATAAGTTGATCGCAGACGCTCATGCGATTCGTCAGATGAATTTCTTTCAACTCATGCGATACCCAAACATCGAGCTTCTTTACGAAGCCTATTTCAAATGGCCATGAACACTTCCAACGGACACTTTTAGAACGGTAACAAGCTCCCGAACCGTTGAATGCTTATTTGCTTGCACCAATGCTTTCATTTCATCGTCGTCAATCTTGGAAGGCATACCGGAGCGATGAGCGTCTTTGACTGAGAAATCACCATCACGGAATCGAGCGAACCAGTTCTGGCACTGGCGTTCTTTGACGACATTTCTGCCGTAAACTCGACGCAACTTTTCCCTTGCTTCAGTTGCTTTCTTCCCTTTTTTGAAGTAATAAAACAGAATATGGAGAATATGCTCTTCAAAATTCTCCATGTTCGAACCACAATTGCAAGCACAAAATTCGACCTAATCGCGTCAACTTTTTTTTTGGTTTTTAGGTTGAGTGTCAACAACAAAACGCGCGTAAACATTTGACATTCATGTCACGCTCGCATACAAATAAATGTGGACAACGTCATCTATTGGAAAAAACGCAATGACTTTTTGAACAACCCAATAATAAGTTAAATTATTTACTTTATTATTGCTCCATAATCGCTCGATATTTTCTGAGATTTTTCTTCTCTCTCTCCTTTGTTGCCTCTTTATTTATAGCACTCACACAATAGCCACACACGAAAACACGGTTAATGATCGCACGTACTAATCATTAGAAGACGATAATCACACGGTACTTCACACGTGGCATTTCCGTCCTTACTCACACGCGATGTGCATCGTGACAGAATAATGTTGAAAAAATATGATTGCATCAAGGTATGAATACTATAATCCCCTCGATATCTCGTAAAGTGCAGCAATATAAAATCTAGGACGATGAGAAGTTTTAACATATTACTGATGATAAATACCGATTGTATGTTACACGGCTGACAGATATTAAAATACAGATTTAATTATGCTAGTACTTGATAATTAAATGCATCGCGATGCTTCCCGACTCGGCGCAAATCCGTTCCGCATCCTCGGTGTTCTGTTAATAAGTGAAAAATTTAAAAATAATATCTCTACTCTGATACTCCGATACGATGCAAATAAATTCGAGTTAACGGCTAATTAAGATGCGATAAATCGTCTGGAAACAAATATCGAAATTCACGCGTAACACATTTCAGACTTATAACCGCAAAGTACATATACATAATATATATTTGTTAATAAATAATAAAGATAGATGCATCACATTTTTCACTTATTATATTTAAATTATTTGATTAAAAATCATAAATAAAATATAATTAAATTCTATAATTTTTATTGTATTTCATTTCTTTTTTAAAATAGCAAATAAATTGCATTGCATGAAATATTTATTTCGATTATTATATTATAATATTTATTTCGATTTCGAAATTAGTCATTTTTTGTTTCATGATTGGATTATTAATCATGGGTTTTAATTAATTGCGCAGAATGATAATTGTTGATTGTATAAAGGATGAAATTTTTATTAGAGAGAAGAAAATTAGCAAAAAAGAAATCCCTTATAAAGAATGAAGTTTTCATCCTCTATAAGAGATTTCTTTTCTATTAATGCTCTCTTTCTATTCTTCTTTATTGAGAAATTTTGTCCCTATTAGGACACAATACATTACGGAATTTGAGATGATAAAATTATCTCAATTTTCTTTAAATTGTGTCATTTTTTTTGCATTAAATATAAATAAATTTCTTTTTTCAAAATTTCTATTGCAGCGAATGCAAAAAGTATTTATACAAGAAAAGTATTTATACAAGAAAAATATATTGTAAAAAGAAAATATTTTTAAAAAGTAAACAATAATTAGCAATAATATTGAAAACATATTTTAACATTTATTAACAAAAAATAAAATAGACTGTATATTTCTCAAAATTAATTTATTTAAAAGAGAATATATAATAATTAAAATGTGTTATCTTAAAAATCAATGAAAATGAAAAATTATATTACTTATTTATTATTTAAACGCACAAAAGTATTCATACAGTCGAAAAATTTAACTTATCATGAACACAGTTATTTTTGTGAAGTTCTTTTGTATATTAGGACAAAATATATTTATTGTATAAAATGTTAATTAATATTTATTTTTATAAATAAATAAATTTTTTATAAAAATTTCTTCATGTTTACTCACTAT
>NW_017259187.1:1766686-1767139 GCF_001594045.1 Atta colombica
GTTTACTCACTATATATGTAGTGAAATAAAAAGGACTGAAAAAGAGGGAATCAAGCTTGGAATCTCTTTATAGACGATCACTTTATATCTGTTAACGCTATTCAACATCCCTTCTTTTGAAAGGATAACACGATACAACACGGCGAACGCCGCCATACGTATTGACTTGAACTTCGAATGCAGCACCATGACCTTGTATAGAACAGTCCGCTATATGCCACGAAGAAGGCCATATGCCAGCTGATTTGTTATCGCTACAAAATATTTGGCGTTCTTTATATAATAAATTTACCGATTTATTTGAAAAATTTCATTTTATTATATTTTTTTAGATTGAGAGAATATTTTGTTTGAAAAATATTATATGTTAATTTTTTTATCAATATTTTTTGTTTATGTCAAATTTTTATGTTTTAAAAGAAATAAGAGTATATACAAAGTTCTAATAAATCG
>NW_017259187.1:1767239-1773786 GCF_001594045.1 Atta colombica
ATATAAATTTGAAAGAGGATACTGATAATAAAATAAATTATATATACTGTTTATTTTTTCATTATAGAACAAAGATAAATTTTATTTTGCAAATGCAGCGACCACAAATCTGTAGAATTTATCATTAAAGCGTTGCGGACAATTTTATGTGTTGGCAGCGTGACGAATGTAAAACAAAATACGATCACGCTATAATTCGTTACTATAATTCATTGTTTTTATATAAGTCCATCTGACATCTCAATTATGAATGTGAGAATATGACGCTTCATCAATGCAATCTTCGGTGAAAATTACTCGAAAGTATAAAGCAATTTCTCTAAGATTATATCGATGAAGGAAACATAAGGATGATGATTTTGATAATGTAGTATTGGATAATGTAGTATCTCTAAAGCCTAATCTACGAAGTGTTCGTTCTTTTCTATTTCTTGTTTATTACCTTACGTCTTTTCTTCATTCGTGACCATTTTATTGACAATTATGTTTTTTTTTTCACGTGTTTTTTGTCTCTTCCGAAATTTGTCAATTTTTATCTCAAGTGACAAAAAACGAAAAAACTAGAAGAGGCAAAAATATAAAGATAAAGTAAAAAAACGATATTTTTAACTTCGGAGAAAAGTATCAAATAAAAAATTACTTTCTTATTGTAAAAAATGGTATTTTTGACCAAATTACATAAAATTAATAAAAAAATATAGAATTTATGTTAAATATGTAGAAGAAGAAATAGAATTCATTTTTCTTGTTATTTCGATGCATTTTAATACTTTTGTCTTTATAATTTTATATTGAAGGAAATATATATGTATTATTGGCTGACGCAATTCTTGATGAATTGTTAATAGATCTGTTTGCGTTGCTTGCACTCTTTGCATTCAGCATCTCTGTGCTTTCTTTTTTTCAACATTCGAATTTTTTTATAATCATATCACTTTAAGTGCAAAATTTTTGAGAGATTTCAAGCACTGCGACAGACCTAAATGATCTAAAAAAAATATCCGAGTAAAAAACTGTCAAAGCCGAAAAAAAACCATTAATTTCCGAGTTTTTTATCCTAAAATTCTAGTATTTTTCCGTCATTTATATCTCTAGACAAAAAGGAAACAAATCGCACATTATAGATTAGACTTAAAACATTAAGAGAAAAGAAAGCGAAAAGAATAATCTGCTTCCATTTGTTCTTCAAGGAAGTTATCGGAAATTGCCAATATATCAATGTTCATACATGCATTCAAAGTTTGCTTTCAATTGTGATTAATTGTTTATTCTACAATAATGCAATCATTAGTTTAATAAGAGAATATATAGAGTTACGTGAAAAAAAAAGAAGAGAAATCTAAAGGCAATATGAATTCATTTTATTATAAATCTAATTACTATATTATTATCTCACTGTTTTTCACGCCTCGCCAGTCCTCTAACGATCTGTTGTATATCGAAGGTTATTATCTCATTTATCAAGCGCCCGAGCGATGAATTAAACTGCTCGCTATTTGCAATTCATATTAGCATACGCTACCGTCGACAGGTCATTCGACCGTGATTCCCATCCCGAGGAACGTTCAGCTAGGTACTGATCTAGATCCTATAAGTGCGCTTTGCGTAGAAATTAATTGAGAAATGGTTCCTCGGCGATGACGTCGATGCGACTACACTTGCTGTCAGTCGGCGAAGGTATCTAAGCCCGCAAGAAGTGCCGCTATGTCCCACATAAGAGTCGAGGCGGCGGAGGATGATTCTGGGACAACCGACCGACGCGTTCGTATTACGTACCTTCCGGGTCTGGTTTACGATTGTTTTTTTTCGGGCTTTTAAACCTGACATTTTCAACGGACTTCAATATATTTCAGTGTTTTTGTTTATTAAGGAAAGAAGAATATGTATAGATTTTGTATAAATTGCTTTGATGTGACGAGCATATAAGCATTTCGAGAAATTTCGTGAATGAGTTGTTTTAAAAAATGATCTTATTTATGATAAAATTGTTAAAGCAATTTCTTATTTTTAATTTTTCTAATTTAATTTCTTATTTTTAATTTATCTAACTTAATTTTTTGAAGAAAATTAATTTAGATTAATTTAAAATAAAAAATAAATTTAATTTTAATTAAAGTTAGATAAATTAAAAAAATAAGAAATTTAAATAAGAAATTAAGTTAGATAAATTTAAGTTTAGAAGTTAGAATAAATATTTTATATTACCTCCGCACAAGAAGATGACAAGCAGAATCGCAAAGCATTGAATGAACATTTTCCTATTAAAATTACTTTCGGAATTATAATCATATGAGTATGTTAGAAGTAAGTGAAAAAATGAGAAGATTTACGAGCGGCTCTTTTGCTACTAAAAGCCATGACTTGTCCTTTCTCTGCTTATTATTCTACTTCAAGAGCGCAGATGGTGGTTGAACCACTTAACTCGTAATTCAGCATATCCTTATTGGTTGAGATAACGTGTCCGCATTTTTGCCGTTGTTATAAAGAAAAAAAACCTATGATTATGAACGAGTGCCATGAACGTTACATAAATTTTTTGTAGAGTTATTCCAGAGTGATTTCAAAGTTGCAGTCCGCGTGACAAGACGGAAACAAATGTTTTTTCGCGAACATCAGGAATCATCTAATTATGCATTACGACGCGATAAGTGGATCACTGGCACGGACTGAAAATTGCTAGTGTCATTAGACTAGATCCACGATGTCTTTGTCAATCGGGAGATATTTCCTCACACGTTGGTTCTTCTCCTAATTCCTCGGATTCTGATCCAAATTGAAAATATCGTTTTTCGACTTCGGCATCTGTCATTTGGAATATGCTCTTCTTTGTTGCCGAAACATCGCATTCTAAGCTTTTAGGAAAAACTACTTCCTGAATTAACTATCAATTAGTATCACGCATCGCCTCATCATCGATAGTGCGAACCCTTCATTATGTTGTCAGAATGTGTGCAGAATGTAAAATATGAACTGGAACAAAGTTGTTCGATATTATTACTTAACATTTATTTGACTCAGTTCTTGTTGATAACGCTTTATCATCTAATTCGAATTTTTCACAAACTTATTATTTATTTAAATAATTTATGATGTAATGATAAAAAGAAGAAATTTCCGTATGTGATACTAATGTGTGTAATTCCATACGTGATTTTGTTAAATGCACAAAAAGGAAAGCTCTTTATTTTTCTTTATTTTTTACATATTTTTCAATATTAAACTATTATTAAAATTTTTTACTTTTATAATTTATATGTAAAAATTTGAAATATAATTTTTGGCAGCTATTTGAAAATTTTAAGGCTTGATTATCTCGATAACAACATTTACTGTTAAAAACATAATAATAGAAGTAGAAGTATAAAATAATTCTTCAAATAATAGTACATTAATCAGTTATAAAAAATCACTGTATTACTGAAATAATAATAGCAATTGTTTTTTTTACAGCAGAGAAACATATCATTATTTCAGAAATTATTTTACATTTCGCGTGACAGATATCGGACAGATGTTTCAATTTACCACATTTTACAGGATTCAGAATTACATTTTTATTGAATTACATGTTTTTGAAAGAAAACTAAAAAATAAAACTGTATGTAACAGTTAATCTAATATCATATAATATGATGTCTCGAGATAACTGAGCCTTATTCTCGTTTTAATTAATATTATACTGAAAATATCAATAAATATTTTTTAATCAAGATGGACGCATTCCGTCAATTCTATCTAGAGCATTGCGATTTATAGCACATGACAATAAAATGAATATTATAACAGTACATAGATATTGATATTGATATCAACATTCACACTCGTGAAAGTTCGGTTATTCACTTTTCTTCCTGATTCAATACTAATATCGACTTCCTGCTCTAGTTTGATGTCGCCGTAATTTCGCATGTAATTACGTCATGCCTGATTTATTTAAATCAGTTTGTCTTCTACTCCTTGATTTTATGATTTGTTCAAAGAGAGTGTTCTCAGAATCATAAATGCGTCTACGCTCGAAATATGCCATTGTTCTCAGTCTCTTTTATATAAATGGGATTCTCTAAAGATTTTTTTTCAAATTAAAGATTTTTTTTCAATTAAAAAAAACAGTGTGCAAATTACGTAATTGTTATACTTAAGGCATAATTAATAATGACATAATTATTATTACGTAATTATTATTTATAATTATTCTATATTGTGTCATTTTGGATTAAAATAATGATTACGAAATAAATGTTAAAAATTTATGTCCTTTAATACGCATGTTTTAATATGACTGGATTTTTACTTATTTAAAGTGTTTCTTTAAGAGCACTTGGAATATTTAATAAAACATAAATTATTGGAACAATATATATTTTGTATTTTTTTGAATACACTATGGTTCAGTTTTTTATTTATGGTTAACTTGTAATTAGACTTAACTTGTTTTATCCAATGGGTTTCATGATGACACCCAATGGGTGTCATTAATGAAATCTATTGGCTTGGATAAAACATCAAATTAAGTTTAACCACAAGTTAACCAGCAAATGAAAAACTGGACCTAAGCTCATTTTTTTAAATACTTTTTTATAATTTCGAAATTTCTTAACCTATTACCTCAATCAAATTACCCCCACTTTATCCTATCTCAGGCTTAATCTTCACAGGAAAAAGATTGAATTAGAATTCGTGCCCTTTCACCCCCCTCCTCCCAATCCACCGGATACGGGACCGCTGCGGAGATATTTGAGAGATACCGTATCGCGAGGTGCACCGTACGTCAAGTTCACCCACTTCGCGCATCGATCGTCGTCGGCAATGGAAAGAGCCTTTCGCTTAGCATACACGTTGGTATCGAGCAGTAACAACGACAGGCGAAGGTTGTTCAACTCGGGCGGATCTCGTAGCACCGTCGAGAATAACGGGTCCTAAGGCCCGCGAACGTCGGCCAGGCGCGCTCCACCTTCGTTCGGCTTGCCTCCTCACGGTTAGAACGCGCGTACAGCGTACCCTCTTCCTCGGCCCGCTACGAACCTTCTCCAACCTTCTCCAACTTGGGTACGCAAGCACGACTTGTCGGGCAGCCAGTCAGCCGTGCACCATTGTCGAAAGATCGTCCGGGTAGTCGACACGCGTCTTCCGACACTCTTCTTCGCTTCAGTCCGCTTTGTCCGGTTTCGCGACATTCCGGTCTCTTCCTCTTCTTTTCGCGAATTTACGAATATCGCGATACTCGGTCAGATTAGTTCATTCTAAGCGTTTCTTTCATTCTAGTTTCTTTCGGCGGTATTTTTTTTTTTCTTCCGAATAGGTGGTCGTCGAGAACCTAAACGTGCGGATTCGGACGAATTCGGTGGTGCACCGAAAAACTATTTCGCGTATTTTCTCGATCGTGCGCTCCGCGAAATCGTCGGGTGTGTGTGTAGCGATCGCGTTTGAAGTGATTCGATGCTTCATCAAATTAATTGAGATATAGGTAAGATTGATAATTCGTGATAATCATTATATACGCTTTGTTGATTTTTTAATCAATCATATGAATTTGTTAAAATGTTTGTTTTTATCGTTAATTATTTAATGATAAGTATTTTGCACGTAATTATTTAAAAGATATTATATAAATAGAACAAAAATTTGCTTGTTCTTTCTTATAAATATCTAAATACAGATATGCAATTAATGAATAAAAATAGTATGTGATATTTAAAATATGATATTCATAATATCTCTATTTCTTTTTAGCAAATGATGATAATTTCGATTTATATTTCCTCTCAATTTTTTTAGCCAAATATTAATTATTAACTAAATAAAGTTTTGCCAGCTCGTGCATTAATTTAATAACTTTTTTTAACAAAATATTAATTGTAAATGCATTTTAATATGCATTTTGACTGTCTAAACAAGTATCTTAAATGTAATATTACGATATTATAATTTTTTTTAAATGACAAAAGACACAAAAATTACGGAATTTATTCGAAATAATTAATAATCAATTTCCGCATTCGTCATTATATAACGGTAACGAATTTTACTTAATGCGCGAAGAAATTATCCTGTTGTAATGTATGAGAAATGTAAATTTCTCGAGATATATTATGAGATGTTGGAAACAAAAACGAACAGAAGCATCATACGGTCCAGGTTCGAGATATGATACCGCTGATAAATTACTTGTATCTGTTTCATTGCGCTACAACTTGCAGTCACTTCCTCGTGAAGAGCTCACTGCTCTTCTTCCTGTTTCTCTTTTTTTGCATCATTACGTTACGTTACGCTTGTTGAATTGTGTTGCACGGTTATCTTACCATATTGTCTCATTAGACGATTAAAGGTAATAGGAGCATTTTTCAAATTTATGCGCCACGCTCCAAAAGAGATCTGAAAATGAGTGGACAGATTATTCTAATATATTAGGTGGCCTATTTCTACCGAATCAATTGATTGTTGAAGATGATAGGATCGAATATGAAGTTGAATAATTTTGAACATTTAAGATCTCTTCAGCGTTAAAATTTTTATAAATTTAAATAATTAAATTAATATGTTTGTTTAT
>NW_017259187.1:1773886-1800660 GCF_001594045.1 Atta colombica
CAATATTTCCTGTAATAGAAAAAGGATAAAAATACGAAATATTCTATAAAATATTTTGTTACTTAAAAACAAGTTTTAAAAATTATTAATATTCCGGCAAAAGAATTTTGCATATATCCAAAAAAAAAATAAAAATAGCTATGTGCTTATGTTTCTGTATGCTTGTGTTACGTGAACACTTTCAATTTTCATTCGTTGTTGTCCCCTCCCTCCCCCCCTCTCTCTCTCTCTCTCTCTCTCTGTTTTTCTCTCTGTCATTAAATTATTTAGTTTTTCACGCTTTACTGAAACTGTTTTTTATAATGAAATCTTCGCACGGATAAGAAATTAACTAGAGCGTCTTTCGCGATAGTGAAATAGCAAATACTATCGTTATTAATGTGAATTATAAGTTAAGGATCAGCATTTTTGCGTGAAAAATGTCTATTGTGCGAATCGGTCACGATATGGAGGCGTATTGATTTTCACAATATAACTGCTTATTTTGCCTTTTGAATATGATTTGATCTTATCGCAATGAAATTAATGCGATTTACTGACCTGGATGATCGAGAGACTCACTGTCAGCTGATCATCTGCCATTCTTCATGCCTTGTCGTTTTGTTTCTTATCCGCTATGATCTAATTCTAGCGGCAATGGATGTTCAGCACTCGTTACAGCGCAAATCTGTTTGTTAATAGCGTGTCTATTGCGCGCGATCTTTTCCGCTGGCGTTCAACGTTCCGGAAATGAGGATATCATTCTTGCGATCTCAGGAATATTATAATGCGAATAATCTTTGGTGATTCCATCTATCAGCTCGAAGATTGACACAAGCTATTTCTGTTTTTTTCACTTAAATTTCCTATCTGACATTTGCAAGGATTACAGATATCTATTGCAGCTTAAGTAAGCAATGTTTTGTTACAATTGATACAATTAATAAATTTATAAAATATTGAATTATTTCCTTTATATATTTATTAATTTATAATTTATTTTTTTAATTAATCTGTCAATTTCTTATTAATTCCTTTCTTTATTATTTATTGATATATTAAATTATTATGCCTATATATTAGATTTTAGTCGTTCAAATGATTTGAATTAGGTATGGAGAGAGGGAGAGTAATTTCCCGTAAATGCATTTGCGTCTATTTACGCTAGAATGTTATAGAAAATTGCTATCCATGCTTGCCATCGAAAATAGTCAGTGCGTAAATAAAAAGAACATGTATAGTAACAATTATTGTTGCGTACAACGGTTCTATTCATTAGAAAATTATCGACTCTATTAAAATAATTATATTCAAATTGAAATTCTTGTTCAATTTTTGTAATTATTATATAAATGCTTATAGTATACAAATACTTTAATTATTAAATTAAAGCGTTCATAATGGTTCTTATAAGCGTAGCAAATAATCTTGTTTAATAATATATTTTCAAATAATTTATAGTATTTGAAAATTAAACTCGACAAACTGCTTAAAATTCTAGTATTTATATTTAGCCAGGCAATTAATTGTATTTGATAGTATTGCATGATATATTATAATACTGATCTGACACATCCCTTCAGAATTGTAATTATAATCTTCTCATAACATTGTTTGTGGGCTCAATAAAATTGCCTGCGGTTTTCTGGTTCATGAAGAAACATTTAAATGGTTAACGGTACATGCCTCGCTTGTAGAATTCGCGTATCGGATTCTACGGTTACTCTACCAATGGAATAATGTCTTGTCGGACTTCTCGCGCACTTCGACTGCATTCCCTGAAATGTATGATGTGGCATATACGATGGACACCCGAAGAAGATTGACGCCCATTCAGTACCGTTAGCGGACACAAATATGAGAATGAAAAAAATGCAACGGTAAAAAAATCTCCACGTGACGATCACCTGTGTGATCGTTAGAAAATTCCATCCAAGAGTTATGTAGGGTTTACAGCGCATAGACTACTTCAAATCAAGCCTAAGAGCCTTCACTGAAACTTTCGGTAAAGATTTCAACGCAGGAGGAAGGACGTTCTGTTCGTTTATCATCAGTCTGTCCTCTTCCCTCCTGTTTCGGTATTTCGTGGCTGCCGCATTTTGTAACCGTTATTTAAAATATCATCTACATAATGTATTGTTTTAAAATTTAATTTATATTTGTATGTCGATATTCGATATATAAATATTTATATCTGTCGATTACGATTTTTATTCAGAGATGATTACGATGGTTTTTTTACTCGACTTTAAATTAAAACAAAGTTGTTATATTATCTGCGTTGCAATGTATGGTATAAAATTTTACAAATTTTATTACGCAGATGAATGCTTAACTTACGTCAATGGTAAAGTAATGTTATTGTTCGCATTCTGTGTGCATAGACGATTGGAACAATCGGAAATAAGCATCGAATACGAACGATGCTTTCAATCGAAACCTTAGTTGACAAATCGATGATCAGAAATTCATGCCGTGTAACCTACGTAAACTCACCAGAATCAACTGTCTCGACAATTGCGTTATTGCTGTAATCATTAACAATCGCATGAGTTTTTTTGTTCAATGTAGTTGTAAAATTCTTGATTATATTTAGATGAAACGAAGAAAATTGAAATTCATATATAATATAAATTTCAATTATATATAATAAATATAAATTTCAATTTATAAAATAAACATCAACACAAATTATACTGGAAAACTACATTCCAAAACGTTCACTTTGAAGAAAATTTTACTCGAAATATATAATATACAAATATATAATATACGTATATTATATACCGAGTAAAATTTTCCTGGGAAAGGACATTTTGAAATGTAGCTTAAAATACTTTATAGATGTCTATCTCTATCCTTTATCAAATTTGATATTGTTTAATATTTAAATTTAATATCCATGATTTTATACATATGTGCAAATTTAATGCCCATCATTGTATATTTATGATTCTATTTATAAAATAATAAAAATTAAATTCGCAAAAGAAGAAGAAGAAGAAAATTAAATTATATTTCTATTTTGTTGTAAACATAAGTTCGCAATAAATTAAAAAAATAACATTTGATTAATATTTATTTGCACTTTATAAAACACATTGTGTCAGATTATCATAATAACTGTCGAAATATAAGTACATGGTACACACAAATTCTTGCAATAAAATAGCTGGTGCATACCCATCCTCATGAATATTAACGCAAGCATCGCATCTTTTGTCGGTCGTAAAATTAAAACCTTCGACTTCCGCGCGTTTGCTCCACCGTTTCCGATCACCGTTCTTTCCTCATAAAAACCGCGCAATCGCGTCTTTCGTGAGATTACTTTTTGCAACCGATGTGTTCTCTGATAACTTGTCGATAACTTTTCGATGAAATAGTACAACGAGAAATTTATCCAAAACTGGAGAATATCTAGATTGTTGCTCAAGATCAGGTTCAGCGTTTGAGTGGATCATCGTGTCGAGGACAGCCTCTAGCCTCGCATATCTCAATTCGATCATCCTCTATCTTTTTACAATTCGTTGCACATTCTCAATAATGTCGTTCCAGAATTAGTAAATAAGTTGAGCAAATTTTTTTCTATGTTAGTCTTTTAGATTCTATTTAAATTTTTTAATTTTTGTTTCAGTGCGAAAATGCGGATGCAGCTGCTAAAGATCGTGATAGTCCTGTTGGTAGCAGGATCGGGTGACACCAGACCGCAGAATGGTAGGTTTTACAAAAAATTACGATGATAACGTATCTCGAATTATGACGCGATCAGAAATGATCGGTGCAATAAAACGCTCATTTAGCAATAAAACCGTGCAACATGACGAACTGGCAGCAGGAAACAGTGTTTTCTAAACGTAAAATTGATGCTTTCGTCACGGTGCAATTCGTAGCCAATGAACCATGCTTATTCCACTGCAGATCTGTTATCTCTAATGTATCTTAATTAACTGGAGAATGTTCAAGTAGTGATTAGTTAGTAATTAGATATATGCATTTGCGTTTTACGTGGCAGATCTGTATACTTGTATTTGTATCTACAATATTATATACAATTCTCGACTGTGTTTTTCTTTTTCTTTTAGAAACGCGCTATTCATTTTTTCTTCAAAAGGATTGAATTTGTGTTCAATGTTCCAATTATGGAGAAAACGCATAAGAGAGCATCAATCGCGAGCGTAATTACTCAATAGCATCAATTGTTATAGCGTGTCAGATAACAACTTGTCTTCTTTGTAAAACCGTAATTACACCACTCATTCTCGTGCACCAACGTTACCACCCGCGTTTTTCTTACAAAATCGAATTTCCTAAGACGGAAATGTTTAACTTGGTAGAATTTAAAGCATTGAGAAATCCTCGCGTTTTAACGGCACAGTAATTCCATGTATTTCGCTATTATTAGTGCATTATCATAAGTTTTGTCAACGTTGCGTGTGTCGGCAGTCGATTGTGTCATTAGAATTCCTCTTTAAAATTAAAAATAAAAATTCTTATCACTTTTTTACCTTTCAGGCGTAGATTCGCAAGCGAAGACGATAGAAAGGAACGACGCGGGATGGAGAAGCATCCAAGTCTCGAGCAAGTCACACGACATTGTTCGAGACGATAGCAGGTATACGGGGACTTCCGGAAGTAATAGAAAGTATATCACACATTTCCGCGATAGTGCCAATTCGTCACGTGAACACAACGCAGTCAATTCACGCGCCAACAATTTCGCAGCAGCGCAATCGCTTAGCGTTCGTCATTCCAAGATCGATGACATTTGGACGATGCCTAAATTTAAAACGATAAATGCTCCTCTTTTTTCAAGGACGAATGTGTTAGATGATATCGCGAAATTCGCTACTGTTGTTCAAAATTCGAACAACGTAAATAAACCTTTGTTTCACGCTTCCTCTGGCAATTCTAAAATAATTCCGAATCAAAGGATAGATTGGACAAGATTTAGCTCCGGCTCAAAAATCGGTCAAATGGATTATTCTGGAAAGATGAATGCTAAGAATTTAGAGAAATCAAAATCTGGCGTGATTTCGAATAAAAATCTCGAATCAATAGTCGCACAAACGAAGTACTCATATTCAGGAAATGATTTCTTAGCAACTCATGCATCTGGTTTCGAGAGGACAAATGACGATATCTCTGTTGCAGTAGAAAATCGTCGGAAGTCCAGTTCAGTTAGGTTTGATTCATTCGTGAATAAAGATATTGAAAGCGAGATGTCACGTTGGAAGCAGGGTGTAAATAGATTTTCTTTGCAAATAGCGAGGACAAATGTTCCGAACGATTCTCAGGTAAATGCTTCTACTCATTCTATTCATAAAGATCGTAATTCGATTCGCAAACCTACAAATTCGAGCGTGATTTCGTATGGAAAGCCGAGTGTCGTTACTAATTCTTCTCGCTCCATTGGCGATCAGTATGGTGACTTGAATAATTCAGAAAGATCGACGCATGGCATGAAAACAGCCTTGATTTCGAATTTGAAATCTGAAGTCGTTGATCAATTCCCTGCATTTCGCCATAGGAACGCAGCTACCTCCCATAGAAATTTCGTTAAGCTTCGGTATCCATACTCGACTTCGAATTGGCGGAATGCCAGCAACGTCGCGTTGAAAGTGAAGAATGGTAACGATATTTCTACCGACATTCAACTGAGAAAACCAATAAAGCACTTTACGCGAACAGGTGCGAAGAAGCCCGTCAGCTTGGACATTCATGTGACGTCCAA
The DNA here is from genome assembly GCF_001594045.1 of Atta colombica. Lineage (NCBI taxonomy): Eukaryota > Metazoa > Arthropoda > Insecta > Hymenoptera > Formicidae > Atta > Atta colombica. The sequence continues at coordinate 1,779,597 of NW_017259187.1, forward strand.
ACCGATGAAAAATAATTCTTCGTCTGTTCAGGAATCGCCGAGTCAGAAAGTTGGTACTGAAAACAAAACGATAGATAAGTATAACGATACGACCGTACAATACGATGCGTACTTGAAAAACTGGCCGAATGATGCAATTCAGAATTCTCAAGATCTATACAATTATGAGAAGTATACTTCATCTCTGGACGAGGAATCGAGTCATGAGTCGAGTGCTGAAGAAACACCGATCCTATTGTCAAACAACTATTTTGATCATGCGGATCCAATCCTTGATTCCAGTGTAAAGAAGATTATCCATTGGTTAAAGGTGCCGGAAATCATTCCGAATAATACGCATTTCGATTACAATGATGACAAGCCGATCGAGTCGAATTTAGAATCGATCTATGAAAATTTGGAACCCAATCGTCCGTTGAATATTCACGATGACAATTATGAGACCGTCGTTCTTCAAGATGTACCGCTGAGTCAGAATCTTGATACAATAGACTCAAACTATCCAATCCGATGGTCAAATCCAAATTCAATTACATCTCTCAAATATGAAACAGATTCTTCGAATCCTTCCGCTCCTTTGATTCCTTCTTCCTGGCTCGGTGGGGCATTGCTGCAGAATAAGACCGTTTATAATCCTACGACACACGTGACACAGAATACGGTGGTTCATATCTTGAACGATGGTCTGAAGAAATCGAATGTAACTGTGACTCAATTGAAAGCACCGGAAACAGATGTGACAGCTGCCAATCAAGTGATTTCTTCAGGATCTTCCTCAGAGTCCTTGACGCAGAAACCCAACGTTCATGTAATGTCCACTTCTCAGAATGACAAGAATGAAAATATTTCCAAGCAAGAGACCGATACTTCTCCTTCGTCGACTTACAATACAAATTGTCCGACGATTATGATAAACACTTATACTCGAGTGAACAATACGCTTCAAAGCAAGGAAGGATGCACAGATCTGAATATAATCGTCAATTCACATGTTTTGAATATGAATGTGTTTAAGCCGAGCAGCGCACCGCCAACTGCGGAGGACCATCAGACCTCATTAGCGGCGCAGAATTACGGTAGTACAGATGAGAGCGAGAAATATTCTGATGTGCTTACCGATCTTTCCCATGTGGATTCTTTGAATAGTTACGTAACCGCTTCGACTGGAACATATGGTTCCAACTTGCTCGAAACGCTGCAACCAGATCAACATGACTATTACGATTCCCAGAAATATCCTAGTGAAATTCTAGATCCCGCTCAATCTTTGGGATTGTCGACCATCGATAGTCTTCACACAGTTGAAGTGTCTCAGGGCACTCAGATCAGCGTTTCATTAACGAACGCGGAAGAGAGCTCTGCCAATGGTCCCGGCAATGACGCATCAAGTTCCGCTATCAATTCACCAGCTGCTGGTGCTTCCGCGAGCGGGCCATCTGTTGTCGGAACTCTCGGTTCCGAAAATCCATCTGTGCCCGTCGTTCAGGAATTGCCGGTGTATTTAGTCAAACCCGGTCCGGTGACCGGTCAATCCAATGTTGGTCCAGGTTCCTTGCAATTGTCAGCATTACCGAATCTTCCCAGTCTTAATATCGCAACTAAACCCGATTTATCGAGCAGTGCTGGTTCATCCTTGTCGCCGGCTTCAGGAGCGTTACCCGATAACAACGATGATGATGATAATGATGATTTTGATTTTGATTTTGATATGTCGCCAGGCGACGTATTACAGTACATTGCTAAGGCCTTCACGTATTTTTCCTTTTTAAATCCGTTGGGTTATGGCGTCGTCAGTCTCACCTCAGCACCGTTTGTCGCAATGGCAGCTGGTATACTCGGCATAGCTGCGTTCATCTTCCCGTGGGCATTACCGAGTGCTTTCGAATTCGGGCGCTCCGCTGACAAGACGATCGGTTTCACACCGAACCTTGAGGAATTCGTCAGACAAGCCGTGCACAAGTATGATCGTCTGAACGAATGGAAAAGTAGACGTAGGAAGCGCAGAAGATGAATCGAACACCGATTGATCTTGTAACGCTTGATAAACTTCAGATAAATAGGAGAGCCATAGTGTAAAGCAAGCTTGTATGAAGCAAGTACACTCCCGCTGTTAGAATTACTTTTACTTAAATTGGATAGAAATTAAAAGATATATCGTATGCATCATTTGATACCGGAAAATGATACGTGATTAGTAGAAAAGAGAGAAGATAGCTAGATGATTATGTTTGTTTTTTAAAACATTATGTGGATACACTAATGTAGCATATATAATGATAATGCAAATAATTGTATATATTTTCATTCATTAAGAATGAGATTTACTCGATTGGGCGGATAAAATCATAATGAAATAAATATAATAATTAGTAGTTTTCGCATCCGTCCTTTATAAATATATGTAAAATAATTGAGATGATTATATTCGCAAATAATATATTTTATATAATATTTAATTTTTATTCTTTATTCTTACGCCAAATGTAGCATAGTAAGAAAACACTATTTACATAATCACATAATTACATGAATGGACGGCAATCCGTGCAATGATTAATTTAATATTTTATAACGTTTTATAACGTTACTATTAATAATTATTAATTAACGGTATGTTACTATTCATCGTTATTATATCATGTGTAGACTAATGAGAATACTGCGTCATTTCTTTATCGTATCATATATCTATAAAAATTTGTTATATAGATTTAAAAAAGATGCTTTGAATACAATATTATCTCTTTGCGGACTAAATTTCACTTAAATAAATGAAGATCAAGTATTTCGTTTATAATTTTATTTAATTAGAGGGTTCAACACTAATCAAATAATATTTATTATTTATTCAGAGAAATTTATTGAGATTCCAACATAGTTTATTGATACATACCGCGATAGATTACTGTAAAAAATTATTCAATAGTTCAACTCGACATAAGACTGCAAAGGATTGTTTAATGTTTCTTTTTGTATTGATACTTTAATTTAATTAAATTTTACAGCATTTCAGGGCATTAACAGTATTTGTGCCAACGAATATGTAATGTTAATAAAATATTCCAAACAAAGATTAATATTTCTCTCATTGGGCAGTTATATAATTTCTTACGCCTTCTTGTATGCTGTATAAAAAATATATGATATCCTATCTTTACCTGCGATCCTTCTAAATCCCTTTCTATTATTGCGGTAGAAAAATAACAAAATTTATCATAAAGGAAGAATCTTATTATTATTTTAATTGTGTCAAAATGTCGAATGATTACGCTTACATTTATTATTATGTATTTACATTATGTACTTACTTTAATTTCTTAAATCAAGTATAAAAATAAGTTTTGCTCCATCAAGATTTAATTTTACATAATTTCTTTTTCAGCTATTGCGACTATGTTTAAAAAATTTTCTTTTATAAATTAAATTTATCTTATAAATTAAAATTGGAAAGAACTGAAGACTGTAGTTATAATCTATTTCTTCTTCTAAAATTAGATTCGCGGAAATTTCTTATTTTCGATTCCTATTAATTAAAACAATTAATTAAAAATTACTGCTTCTAAATTACATCTCTCATGATAGAAAATAATTTAAAGTTTATAACTGAGATATAAGGGTTTCAATTTAGAGAAAATCTTTTTATTTTATTCTGAAATATATTGTAGATAATAATTTATTTCAATATTGCACTTCATTACTTTCTTAACTTACAATTAATTGTACTCATGATGTTTGACAAGGTATCAATCTGTGCAAATCAAGCTTTACTTATTGCACAGAAAAGGTAAGAAATTTAATAGCCATTAAACATTTTTGCTAATTTTTTAATTTATCCGGCTAACGGCTATATATTTGTTCATAAAAATTATTAATAATAAATGAGAGAGAGAGAGAGAGAGAGAGAGAGAGAGAGAGAGAGAAAATGTGTGTGTGTGTGTATGTATATCTTATTATTTTATGAATAATTAATAAAAATCACGGTTCAGAACAATGAAATATTACATTGTTCACATACAATATTTATTACAATATGACACGATAAACTTATCTTTTATATATGAAGCGATACCTCATTATGTTAATCATGTTAATATGTGATAATGATAAAAATTGGAAATGCTCAGCGAAATTATATTTTAAAATTCCTCAATAAAATCTAATGATGAAATTTTATTTTATAGTGGGCAAGTGAATGATACTCATCGTGATTTGAAGGATTTACAATATATGGATCAGTCTCTGAGAACCGTCGCCACTCAACTCCTCAACGTTACAAATCCTAAGGACGTGATAAATGTGAATAACAAAGATCTCATCAAGGTCGAACACAATGTCGCGACTACGCCAAAATCCTCGGAAAACAGTGTCTCTTTGTTGATGAGGGATGTTAGTTCAGAGATCAATTTAGAGCCTGTGCATTTCAGTAGACCAATTAATTCTAAATTCAGTTATTTCGAGAGTAGTCACCCAGGCCAAGCGATGGCGATGACAGAAGAAGAGCTTGAGCGAGAGATGAGCACAACAAGATTGATTACCGCCTACAAAAATCATCCGACGACTACTGGCGGCATCTCCACTTGGATCCTGCTGAATCCACCATCCACAACCGTAAAAAGCGTAGAGATTGAGAAATCGAAGACACAGCAGCCATTTCAAACAGAAGTACGACTTACAGTAAGACCAAGTTCGTCGATCGAAAAAGAAACGATTCCGCAGGTAGAAAAGATCACGGAGAAGACCACGCCACAGTTAACCCCTGTTATAACTACCGAGAAAGTGACTGTGATCACGAAGAAACCGAGTATGACGACAACAAAGAAAATCATGACTACTTCGAAACCGGAGAAAGTTACTCAGAATTTGGAAACTTCATCGAGCACAACTTTGAAGGTGATTCGCACCACAACAACAAGCACTTCGACGACGAGTGATGGAACAGCTACGTTGACTGTTCTCACGACGAAGAAGAGTCAACCATCGCGAACTACTTCTAAGCCGAAAATTACCACGCCGAGAACAACTTTACATTCTAAGCCGGCAATAACGAAGCCGGCCTCAATGAAACCGACAACGACGAAACCAGGGAGACCAAAACCAACGAGGAAATCCACGGTCAAACCTGAAACGATAAAGAATGAGACCTCCACATCGACTGGTAAAATTGAGAAGGTGACTTTCAAACCGATCTCGATTATCACAACGCCGCAAGACAAGTTGGAAAATACTGAGAAGCCAATGTTCGTTACGAAAATAAAAGCGTCGGTGCTCATGGACACTCAGAAAACCCCGACTACTTTATTTCCAACTACCGTGAGCACTAGTACAACGTTCAAGTCGAATTTGTCGACCGTGGATCTCGTAGAAGTACCAGTGAGATCGAAGCCGGTCAACACGAAAGGAAATAACGTGCTAAAGGTGCAACTGAAGAAGCCTATTGATGAGACCACACAAATCGAAATAGAGCCGATCAAAGTAAACGCGCCAATTTTGACAATTGAGAAGGTCGATAACATGGACAAAATCATGATGAAAGATCCGGATGATCTTAATGACTCCAGAATAGATCTAAAATTTGAGTTTAATCCCGAATTGACCAAAGTTAATGTAGAAACAAAAGCGGAAGCGGACGATGCGACGACATCGACAAGCGCGACAGCGTCAACTACGACGAAGCGGCCGAGGCATAACTCGAAGAGAAAGAAGAACAAGACTCGAAGGCGCAAACCTACTACAACCTCGGCACCAAGCTCGACGATGGTGTCTGTTCTAATGGAAACCAATGAGAGTGTTACTGATTCCACCATCACGGATAACGCAGTCCAGGAATCGAAGATCGCGCCTGAAACAAAAGTCGGGGCAAACATGACGAAGACTAAGAAGAAGCAACCACAGAAGGCAATCAGCACTCAGATCTACAACTTCCTCAGTCGCGAAGTGATGCCTAGCTTTGGCGTTATGTCACTGGTAGGTTTGGGTCTTGGCCTCGCTTCGTATTTCCTGTATCCCTTCGGCGGTACTATCACCCGAAGAAATTACGACGTGGAGCCGAATTACAAGTACAATATGGATGAATATGGTGGTAATTATGGGCAGAGCGAGGAGGAAATGTTATCCAAGGTGTTCCAGGGTATGACGAATTATGAAAATAAGTATCCAGGAACGAAAGATAATTATAACAGTAACTACTATCATTATCAGCATTATGACGGTGCATATGATACTCAAACGAAGAAGCTCGAAACAAGATATCCATCGGTGTCTACTTCTCCTGTTTACAAAGCCGTGGAGAATACTCAACCAGCAGTAAAATATCGGAACACGGACTTCCAATATCCTGAAGCACAAACCACTCCAGTTTATTATGATCGCAAACGTCCAGATTTCGCGGAAATCGGTACGAGTTCAGCGGCAAATCGGCAATTCGTAGTTGGCAACGTACCTAAGGAGTATCCATTCGACGTGAAAGCAGCGAACTTGCCGGTGGACAATAAGAAAAGTTACATGTCGACGGAGGTTGGACAAACGCAATTCGAGCGGGAGATAACGCAAGATTTTGATTTCCCTAACGCGGCCGGCTTGCACAGTTATGGACATCTGGGAGCATCAACTATCCGAGCGGATGACGGATACGAAGAGATTGAAATAACGCCAACAGCGGTGGCTGTTGAGCACGGGCCGCGATCTCTTAAGGTCAAACGTTCTGTCCTTAATGAGGATTGCCGAGGGCGACGCTCAAGATCAAAGAGAGAGTCGGTAATTCAGATAATTCCGACGAAACGCGAACTGGAAGAAGAGCGCGAGGAGGCAGAGAAGGAGGAAGATCTGAGCAACGAGATTCTGGATATCATTGATTCGGCTCTACCAGGTGGCGAAGTACCACACAAAACGAGGGGCAATGAAAACGAAGTAGAGGATCTCGAGGGGCAGAAGAGGAAACAACAAGAAGAAGCTAATACGCATGCAAAAGAATCCACCTTGAAAACTACACATACAGAGGACACGACGGAGATTTCCGCGACTTCCACGACCATCGGAAAAATAGATGACGGCGGTACCAGCGTCTCTTCAGAAAAGTCTACTGATACCACGCATCCCGCGAACTCGAAGGTTCCCGAAACAATCGAGTGGTTCGACAGTTCGACCACGAAAAAGCCTTCAGAGGGCTTCAGTCTCATAAATTTTGTAAAGAAGGTGGCCGAAATCAAGTTCAGATTGGGTCTGACAATTCTAAAGCATGCCAGCGAGGGTTTCGCGCGGTATCTGGGTCACGTGCAAAAGAGAATCAACGGCGAGGAATGAGAAGGAAGCGAAGAACTCAGAGGAGCAGCGATGGAAGTTCTCGAGTCGTGTGGCGATACGCATTTTCCAATTTCACGGCGCAATATGGTGGATACGCGGCGGATAACGGTGACGGACCATAGTCCTGTAGATAACGGTAGTCGAAGAAAATGAAGGAGCTTCCTCTTCTTCTCTCCCTCTTCCCGGACTTCTTTGCGACCGATTTGAAACGCGATTTCACGGACAATCATTTTTGTCCATCCGTAAATGATGCGATGCGATACGATAGACGATCGTCCTTTCACTTAGAAAGCTAAAACGATGAAGGGGAATACGGACTACTGTTACGATCGAATACGCGTCTCCTCTTTCAAGGTATCGTCGTAAACGTTGTAGACGGGTAACGCATCTTCTTTCAGGTTCCTTCTCATCACGCGAGGAATCGCGACGAAAATGTCCTCAACCCGCATGTTCCCTAAAAAAAGACTCTATTCGATTAACAAAGTGTTTAACTTTAGCCTTCGGGTCCTTGTGTGAGAATGCCTTTCGACACGCGATATACATGTGATAAAATGTATTCTAGGGATAATTTATCGAAAGCAAGACGATCGAGATAGACGCGGAATTGGTGAAGGGTTTCGAGAGATTTTTCTTTCTCTCTCGCTCTCTTCCACACAGGATCGATTGGATCTTTATTGAAAGTCGCTTTTTAATCTCTCTACAATTGTTTTGGTATATGCGCGCTGCTCTCTTACCCTCTCGCTGGAGGGCGAGCGAAGACGTATGATGGAGCCGATTATTGGGCAGCTTAATTATTGTAAAGTACATTATATAATTGAATAAATAAAATTGAACGAATAAATAAATAAATAGATAAGTATATAAACTCTCTATGTAACACCCTGATATGCGCTATGTAAATAAATATTGGAGAATGTAAACGTTTGTGTTTCTCTCGCGTCAAAGCGTAACATTCATCTTTAAAACGAAAAGTTGCTGCAATATTTCGAGTCTAAAATAATTGAATTATAAACGAATTTATGGCAACGTAATTAATTTAATTTGTTGCAAACGAAGCACTTGTCGCATCGCAGAAAAATTGGAAATTTACATTCGCTGACGGTTTGATCAAACATAAAATATAGATAATAAATATTAATGCATAGCGATTAAAGTCGGAACCTGTTACGTTTGCTTTTACACAATCGAAGCACTGTGTCAAAAACAATTTAAATGCGATAATGTAAAACGATGAAGCAAAGTAATGCTTGGACATTTTTTTTTCAGTATAATTATGATAGATTTTTTACCCCCAAGTTTACTCTTTACTCGATGACTACTAGAACAGCAACAGGTTGATTCTAAATCGATTTTACTTATACCCTCGTCTCTGTACGAATAGGAATACATTGATTATTCAGAAACGTATTCAGTATTAATATGCAGTCTATAGTCTGATTATAACAACGCAATGTTTGGAAAGTGATTTGCACACTACTTGACTTCAAATCCAATATGCGATCGAAAAATTTAAACTTTATCTTTTTGTAGTTCAATCTTTGCAAGTAAGATTTTTGGTAGACTTGAAAAATTCGATATATAAAAGATAATGAGACTATACATTCTAATATATATGATGTAGCGTTTTCTTTAATTTAATATTACGAAATTAATTTCTGATAAAACCATTTCCGTTTCTGGATCTTCATTGTTACATCTTACACTTCAATGTAATCCTGCACATATATCGTGTGTTGTGTTCTCTGTTATTCGTCATCCTAATGAGTTCTCCGAACGAATTCTGCTATCTTAATTCCTATAGTCCTACTGATCTCTTTAGTTGAACGTTATACTCCCTCGCGAACTTATGCAAGTCTATTTCGAGATCGTTGTTCATCAGTCTCAGATCTCTCTTTCGACGACCCAGCATCATTGGTATCATCATCGCCATTGTCGCTGGCAGCATACCTGTCATTTCACAAATGGTACGATAATTAATTCAAACAAACGTATTAATTTAAACAAACGCAAATTGAGTTTAAGTGTACTTTTGTCATCGTTCTTTAAAATAATTAACGAATTTACTCTATTCGATTAAATAATATTAAATTCACTTTTGCAATATGATGTAATTAGAAATTTCCATAAAAACATTAAAATTATGTATACATATATTATTATTTATACATTAATAATTTTTTTTTTTCATAAATTAAACATTCAACCTTCAACATTTAATCTTATTAAATGGCAAAAAAATTTAAGATTAGAGCATTTTAAAATTGTTATTAACTCGAACTGTAAATCTCTCAGATATAAGCAGTTAATATATGTATATATTTTGAAATATATTTTAAGTTAATTTGTTACAGCCATACCTGCTCCGACGGCTGCTAAAACGGCCGAACTTGATGGTTTCGTGCTCAGAGTTGTGTGTCTGATTGGTCTTTTGTTCAGAATGTTCGGCGTGGTCGACAGCTTCTCCATCTCGTACTCTTTGCGGCTCTGCTCGACGCTCTTGAACGTCTTCTCCACTTCTAAAAGGCCTCCGTGGGACGTCGTCGTATTCGTGCCGTTGATCGATGGCAATACCGTCAATCTGACCTAGGTAAACGATCTTTCATAAAGCAACCATCAATAATATTTTTTTTCGATAAATTCATTTGTCACTAATAATAACTATCTCCGTGAAATTAAATCATCTGATTTATATTGATATTAGTATCACAATATGTCGCGTAATATTTTGTTACAAGCAGAATACAAGTCATCATGATATCAAAATAATGTTCTAAAATATTTAAAAAAATTTTTCAATCTAATTTTATTTAATGTCATTTTAACTTCATGACTTGTTATTTTGCTTGAATAATTATTGTTAAATACAGTCAGATCCGTTAAAATGAAAAGAAAATTGCCTGATACAAGGGAAAGGATATACTTTAGTTTAATTAAAATTAACTTTTGAACTCTCTTTGATTATTTAGCCTAACCTGACGTTTCGATGTCATCACAGGTACAAGCTCTTCTTCTTCCTCCTCGTTTCCGCGACTTGTCGTATTGATTCTCTTAAACGGCTCTGCTGAGTTTATTGTATCAAACTTGATTGATCTCTGCCTCGACTTGGAATATCCTCGATTCGTTGACAAGAGAATCCACTGGCCGTCGCCACTCGCCGGATGATTCGGTGGATGATTGTTCACGTACTGATAATGCGAGAAATTCGGCCTTTCGGTGATTAAAGTCGGCCGAGGTCGGTCCTGGTCGTATTTGGATGGGTAATTGTGCCAATTACTTCCATCCCCCGATTGATCCGAATATTTATCGATAAATTGATATGAGGAGCTCTGTGGTCTGGACCAAGTACTGGGAAAGTTGGACGGTCTGTCGTCTGTGATGATATCGCTACTGGGACGATGAGGATCGTACTTGTTCCATAACGGTCTCTCTGGCGGCCACTTCTGCGCTTGATTAGACGCGTCATCAGGATAGTAAGAGGGACGTGAAATCGGTTTCTGCCACGGTTTCTCGCTACTCTCTGGCCAGTTGGGTTTTGGCTTGTCGTACCTGAGATACGATCGTTTGTTTTCTCATTTGCCTAAAGCCGATATTTCGTCGAGAAGTATAATATAAAGTAAATAATAGATATCCAATTAATAGGCAAGTAATGCAATTTTTAGAGAAGTTTGAAGATTTTTTTATAATTATAAAATTTTTATAATTATAAGTCTTAAGATCTTTATTAAAATATTAAGAAGTAAAAAAATTATTGATATTTTTTTGTAATAAATTAGCTTTATTATATAAAGAAAGGAATAAAATTGAAATAAAAAGTGAATAAATTTTTACGAGACTTTTTTAATATATTTCTTAATATTAATGTAGAGAGTATCATAAAAGATACACCTGATGAACTTTGTAAATACACTTATACGAAAGAAAGTTTTATATCGATGTTAACTAATGATGATAAATATAATATCTCTCATCATAACAACCACAAAACCCATTTTCAAATTGTACATAAGATTATGTGGTGAAAAGAAAATTAACGGTTGTGGTACTTACCACGGTTTGTTGTTTTCATAAGTGGGTCTGACGGTATAGTCGCTGGCCCATGGTTTCATGCTCGGTTTATCCCATGGTTTTATCTCTGGCCAAGGTCGTTGTGTACTGGGATTAGCTTGCCACTTTGAAATTTTGCTCTTAGACCACGGAATTGCTTCCAATGTCACCCAGCCATTTCTATCTTCATAAGTATTTGTACCGTAGTATTTGTTTCTCTTCAAGGTATCATTTAACGCCTCGCTTAACTAAACCAGCAAAGATAACAAAAAATAAATCGACAAATCAATATCTTACTTCAAAAATAATAACTACAAAAAAATTAAGAAGAGGAAAAATTATTTTTTTTCCGAAGAAGGGGCAAAATTATTTTTCAATTTGACAGAAAATTACTAACTTTTAAATCCAATAATATATTAGCAAAAAATATTTTCTTAGTATGATCAAATGTCATTTTCGTTTTGCAACTATTAAAAAATCATTCTTTTTAAATTGTGACAACTTTGACGATTTTTATGAAGTTATAGGGTAATGTTTATTTAATTTATTTATGATAATAATTCGAAAATCATATTTTTTTGCTGTCATTTTTGAAGTAAGAGAGTGATTTTTTATTATCTAACGATAATTGCATAATAAATTATTACTGCAAGATTTAAAATTATTAAAACATCATTTTTTTGCTTAATTTTTCCTTTACTTTTTTATTCGATTCTGCAAAAAACAAAATACATCTTATTTTTTATTATCTAAAACATATTTCTTACCGCATCATCCGTTGAAGTAGCATTTGAGATTTGATCAAATTTATCGTCCTGTTCGTGGATGGTCGTCGTCTCGATAATCTCGCTATCGATTTCAAGCATAAGAGGTTCCGCAGGTGGTTTTACAATTCTGAAAGGATATTTGAAATTCCTCTCGGTAGTACTCTTAACTTTATTCGCGTAATCCTCGAGGAACTTATTGAGCACATCCGGATTGAAGGTCGAAGATTCGACAAAGGAATTTCTTCGATTATACTGATCGCTCGATATCTCTTTGGTCATTCTCTCATCGGTTTGATGCCCGTTTCCCATGTTATCGTACAGAGGATTCGGTGTGATTGCTATCGGATCATGAAGAATCCTTAAATTGTCCGCTTTCGTTTTGAACATGTCGGACGCATTCGTTCGCATTTTCACAAAATATCTTGTGCTACCCAAAGAACCTCCTAACATCAAAATTGTCAGGAGCAGACATATTGCTCCTCTCGTCATCATCTGAAATACGAACAGCTTTATTTTATATATTTCTCAAAACGTTGTTAATAGAATTCTCTTTATCTGCTAAAAAATTTTTATTCCACAAAAGCTCAATCCACTCCATGATACGAATGTTTCGAAGTATTTTTTGATTATTTAATTAGTAAAAATTCTTTCTTCCGATTGGTCAATCAAAAACTTTGAAGCATTTGCAGCGTCAAGTGAACCACACCCAAAGTAACGGTAATATCAATATTATAATTTTTTTACTCAATTATAACTGTTACATATATAACATGTGTTATATGGAAATTATATAGAATAATATTAAAATTATTATATTAATGTTACTTTTACTTTGAATTTATCAAGTAGCTATCATTATAATAATTTTTTTCAAATTTATTTTTACGTAGCTTTATTTCTCATATGAAAAAGAAGAGTAATAAATATCGCGTATTAATAATTGTGAAAAATTTACATTATTTTGAAAAAAAAGCATTAAATATAACAATAAGCTATTATAAAAATTGCTAAATAACTGGCAAAATCGTATTATGTTAATGAGTTTTATATAGATAAACAGTTAGAGAATTACGATTCGTCGAAATCACTGTCATCATCCGGCTCGTGAACGACCACTTCGTGACTTCGCACGTCTACTTGATTTTATAAAATTCTATTGCATGATTGTAATGCGACAGAGCGCTGAAAGAGGACGAACATTTCGCGTACACAACGCGTCGCACTAACCGTGTCGATATTAGTCGTCCGAGCCGCCTTCAATTACATGAACAACGAGACCTGTGTGTCTCCTGCTCGTCGTTTCCGGAGATCCGTTAGCGGGAATTGCGGGCAACGTATTGCGTCGGCGTATGACAGCAAAATGTTAATAGTAACAATAACAGGAACAACAACAATAAAAACAACAACAATAATAACGACTACAGAGCGACGTTACGAAATATACGGAAGTGGAGTACGTCGGCGACCTCGACTCCTCAAGGTCCGAGATGGCTCTGTTGCCGAGACGTTGCCCTCGTTTGCTTTTAATCCAGATCCCCACTTCGTCGGTGCTTGGTCCATTTTGCATCTTCCTCCGTTCCCCGTAGCCGTTGTGTTATTCCGTTCTTACCTCCTTGGCTTGGTCAACCTGGAGAACGGGCGCCACATTGTCTCTCCTTCTCGCCCGCGATTTCCGCGCGTGTCTCTTTCTCTCTTTCCACCTCGCGATTTCTTTCTCTCGCTTCAACCATAATCCTGTGCCACGATTCCCCACGGAGTCTTTCTCCTTCCCTTTGGATAACGATCCTTCTTGGAATACAATGGAACAACAATGGGAGGCGAGGTCAGTCATGCTGGCCACGATCGATGATCGATGGGATCGAGCCCATCACTGGCCTCCGACAAGTGAAGGATGTCTGTATTTTTGCACGAGACACTGTTGTACGTTTTGCGGTACCACGGGATATAGCGGTTTCTAAGGCATTCGCTTTTCTAACAGCCTCCTGGGTGATTGAAACATAAGCCATTTTCATATTCTTGTACAAAGATATTGATTTATTTCAAAATCCCTTGCTTTCGCGTGAATTTCTGCAGAAATAACAAGAGCTAGATGACTAGAATAAAATGATGGAGATGGAAAGTTCTCCTAAATGAGGCTGAAACATCTTTCTAATTCTGTTTGCAGTTACATTACAAATATCATGATATTATACGTTTAGATATTAACATGTCCTAATTGGCTATAATCTTATCGTAAAATGTTATATTAAAATTATCGCGCAAGTATAACGTATATATGGAAAGAATTATTTTACTGAAATATCTAAAAATTTAGCTATTATAGATACAGATCTGAAAATGATTTTGTTGAACCATTAAAATAATTACGTGAGAATCTCAAGTAATGCTGCAAAAAGTTTTAACATTTTTGCAACTAGTTTAAGCAGCCTACATAATTATTTTTATATGCCTCAACAAAATTATTTTCAAATCTGTATTTAATTAAATCTTTACATGCTTCAGTAAATGTTCTGTCCGTGTATATATATTGTGTTAACTAAATTACAAATTTATTTATTTATCAGCTATAAATAAAATTTTTAACATTCCCCTGTTTTCTTTCATCATGATTACTAACATTTCCATCCACTAACAAATCTTTGATAACGATTTCGCTTGAATGTTAAAACAATCATTTCGACAAGTTGTTTACAATACGCTCTCTCACTTATCAGCATCTCTAATCAGGCACACTTACAACATTGAAAAAATCCAGACAGTAATTCGCGCGCCTAATGCATCCGGACGAAGAGCAATGAAACGATCGTACGCAACTTGTCTTTGATCTTGTGGCGATTTTAATTGCCATTCTTAATGAGATTATTCACGCCGCTTAGCGATATGCTCCGCAAAGCGAGCGATTGCTTTATGAACGAAGATATTACTGTGATTGACCGAGAAAACGAGAAATTGAAGTGGCGCGGAGACGGTCTCCGATCATTTCCCCCGTCATTACTTGTGCTCATATTGTCCTCCTCCCTCACTTCTCAATGCGGCGAGAGTTGTATTCGTCTTCGCCAACGACGGAAGATAATGATAATGAGAAACCGACTTAGGCCGCTCGCGTCACGCGCTAATTGCGGCACTCGTGACAATCAGGATGACGATATGACGGCGCCATAACGTTGTCGCCCGCTTCTGTGCGCGCGATTCCGATCGGCGATAGTGTCATTTTCACGCGAGTTTTACCTTTTGTCAAATCGCTACTTTCACCGTTTAAACACAGCAGAATGTTCTGACGTGGGTCGATGATGGGTTGCTCTCTCTTCTAGGCGCGGCATAAGAAGTTTCGGCTAACTTCAGAGAGATCGCGCATGGGAATCTTTCAAGAATCTTCAATTCTTTGGAGACCAATTTCTTATTTCGTTTACTAATTCCTATGAAAAAGCATAAAATATATGAAGTTTGCAGAAGAATTTTGAATTTATTCAAAGAAATTGCAATTTTTTCTTTAGCTTCACAATCTGTTTTCTACTTATTGCAGAATTACATTAAAATAAAATACAGTCAACATTAAGAGATTTGAATAATTTATAACGCGATATTTATTTAAATATTTAAATTATTTTTTAATTATTAAGTATTTAAATATTCAGATTATTTTTATTATTATAAACATGTAAAATTTATGTTAGTTAAAAATTTTAGCGTCTCTCTCTCTCTCTCTCTCTCTCTCTTTCATTCTGTAATGGAATATACAGTTTTATTGAAACTTATTCTAGTGTTATTATATATAAACTTATATTAGTATTATTATGTATAATTATTATGTATAATTAAATAATTCTATCTGCAATAATCTCTTTTGACAAATATATTACAAAAAAAATTATTTATCTACTATATTATATTTATTTTCTGCATATATTAGGTGTAGTAAAAAGAAATCCATTATTTTTCCATTCAACTTCATGCAAAAATAATGGATTTCTTTTTACTACACCTAATATTATACATATTATTTTAATCGTACCGTGATGATACAGGAAATGATGTTTCTGACTGAATAGCTGCACAATTAAGGACACGCCGACATCGCGTCGGCGTAAAGGACAAAGAAAGTCGCCGTTGATTTTCATGCTCGGTAAATCGCCGATTTGACCTTCTTCGATGTAGACAGAATCGGATCGGCGAACAAATCGTGGAATCGCCCGTTTACCGATTTTTGCGCTTTCATGGCCCAGAAACCTCCGTCATTCCTTTTTTTTCTTCCTTTATCCATGTCTTCCTCTCTCACGTCGCCGATGGTGATTCCTGCTCGTCGCGCGAGTGAAACGCATCTTAACAGTTTCCGTTTTACGAGCAGCTTCCGATTCTTCCGCCAGATTTTCACCGATCTAGGATTTTTTTGTCTGGCGCCGACCCAGAAACGGACGATTTCTTTTCTCGCTTGTCGCACAGCTAGGTATGCTCTTTCATCGATTTCCGCTGTATCTTCGCATTTATTACATTACGTGTCAATACGTGTCATCCCAAACAAAATCAATAGACACGGCCACATGTAGATCATCGTATATGTTACAATCTACACTATTATATACAGTTTATACATTCTTCATCTTCTGACATTTATTATCAATAGATCAAGAGTTTGCAAATTTTGGGAAGTCTTTACGTAAATATAAAGCGTTGAGTACAACATCTTTTTTAAAATATTCGAAAGCAACATATGAGTTATCCATGATATGCAATTAGTTAATTCATAACCATGGATCGATCTTTATTATGTTGCAGAATTAGGATAATTACGTAAAACAAATCATTTCTTCTTTATTATGAACAAGAACGAAATAGCACGGCAGAGGCATATATTTTTTTACTTCCGATTCCGGTTACTGTAGGATTAGCTGGCCTACTCCAAATCGGAATTGGATTGGTCTGGATGTCAAACCGCGAAAATGATTATGGATGTTAAAGAAAGGGTAAAATGATCATTGTGCATAGCAAACTACTTTCATTGCTAGTCATATCAGAGGGAGAGTCGTGATGATGAAAACGATAAGAACAAATGGAAGAGAAAAGAGCATCGCAAGATTTATCTTAGATGTCAGAAATCTACGCAATGACAGAAAGTTTCAAGAAAGTATTTGTGCGGTATCAGATCATTTTTGTCAGATGATTGAGATTCCATAAATATTTTAAATAAAATTATATATATAAAATTATACATAGAAATGTTTATTAATTTAGATTATAAAGACAATAAAAAGTAATGTATTATTAAAATAATCATCTCTTCGTAAATTCCATTAATTTCAATTCCGTTATTTTCATTTATTTTTTCATTTATTTTCATTTCCGTTATTTTAATAAATTCTCTTCTTTCACTTTTATTATTTGCTTCTATTTTTAATGAATTATTGATGCTGTATTATAATTTCATAGAGCATAAATTTCTTTTCATATAAACGTGAAGCTAACTGTACAAGATATAAAATTGTTTGAAAGAAACGTAAACCAACTTGTGTAAAAAGTATACTCTTCTTTTTAACATGAAAACTTTAAGGCTGATATTTATAGTTTATTCTTATTTCAAGTTTTAATTATTATCTTAAGATAAGTTAATACAGTATTAAGTATAAGTTAATACAGTATTCATGTCATTGATTTATGATATCTTAGATTATATTTGAGATAGACTTAAATATAAAACGTTCTATAAGAACCGATTATAAAGCTTAAAATCCTGGAGCATATAGAATATATCAGAATGACCTCGCCACGAAACAGGGTCAGACTCTCACCGCTTGGCGATAAAACTTGGCTTAGAAAGTCTTTTCACCCCTTCCGCTCATTATATTCCGCGAATATTGCTAGAGCAAGTAACGTCTCGTACCTTACTTATGCAATTTAACAGTCTGGTATGTTTCGCTCGTTTCCATTTTACTGTGTGCCACTGAATTTCTCTCCAGAGTTTTCTTTCACGAAGTCATATGAAATAAACACGTAGAAAAATAATATCCAATTTCTTCATGTATACTTCAGGCTTATTTACAAGTTACTTTTTTGCTACAATATTAGCTACACCATTCACAAAACTGCAATTACAAGATAAAAAAAAAGAAATGAACTCTGAAGATCAAAAGAAAGGCGAAGGAAAAATAATAAATTAATTACTTTCTCTTTGATTAATTGTCATTAATTCTTTTTCTTTATGTGAAATTGTTTTCAAACATATGATGTTTGTTATACATTTACATTGATGCACCATGATATATCACGACTGTAGTTGCTTGAACTAAACATCGCAGCGTTTCACTTTGTCAACGACAATTGGAATACGAATATGATGGTGACAGTAATTAATTGTTCTTCACGCTTTTTAGAATACGCTCGCTGTTACTTTTGCCTTTTAACAAGTTAAAGTCACAGTACATCGTAGCAAATGCTTTAGTACGCGGACATCTCGCAATGGAAATAACTGTTCACTGCGCCCGCTCGTCATCGCAGACGCACAAACATCATTCGTACTGATTGCTGATTTAATCAAACGAGAAACATGTGGTTGCGTAAGATCTCCATGTGTTGCTTCCTCCTTCCTCGTCTTTTGATCATCGGCCTTACACTTGCGAAGACCCTCGAAACGTCTGAAGAGACTCGCGAAACGAAAGTCATCTTCGAAGAGACTTCCTCAATATCAGATCAATACTCCGTTCATGAAATAACGACATCCGCTACGTTATTAAGACTAGCCACTGACAGCGACCAAGAATTAATCACACCGACCGTCGTCGAAACCTTTTCTCGAAATGATTCCAATATCTTCAAACCTAGCCGGCATTTGGGCGAAATCGAGCACTCGATCATCAGGAATCCCTTTAACAATGTTCAACATGTAAGATTCGAAAACAATGTTAATCTGAATGGACAGCGTGAACGGATTCAGAACATTCTTCAGGATGCGTATCAAGATGTTTCCAGTTTGCTGGATGAAGCGACGCGATCGAGCAAAATTAAGTTCGAGGATGACGACATAATACAAACGTCAAATATCCGTCATTCTTTCCATGCTCAGCAGACTGTTACGGAGAGTTCGAGATCGCAATATGAGCAAGGCGCTGTCAGCCACATGTTTGCCGATCAGACATTCTTCCAAAACGTTAAGAAGCCAGAGACGCAAGACATGTTCGGAAAAACGACGACTGATTATCAATCGACCGGTATTTATGATGTTTTAAAATCGCCGTACGTCATCAATTATTATGTCGATCAGAATCAGAATGCTTATCAGCCGGCGTCGCAGGAGACCGTGATCGAAGTGATTAAGAAGCCGGAGAGTAACGGTGTCGTGGTACTTCAACAACACGAGTCAACTTACACGAGAAAACGGAAATTTCCATATCCATTTTATCAACCGGATGACAAATACCACGATGTGCAATATATAGAGGACCCACATTCGAGTATAGTTTATGCGCGAGAGAAAAGGTAAATTGTGACACATTAATATGTTCACTTTAAAAAAAATATTTGTAATGCCAAGGAGATAATATTAAATGTTATTTATATATCTATCTGATTTCTGTATATCTATCTGGTTTAAGATCAATCTTTTTTGCTCTTTGATATAGTTTAACATTTGTGTTAATTGTTTATTTAACGTGAGTTGTATAAATATTGACTTTGAGTTTAATTAAGATATTACTTACACTTTTTACATTGTATATTTCAATATTTGTTTTACTATGCATATATACATGTAAGAAAAAGAAAAAGAGAGGGATGGAAAGAGAGAAACGTTATTTAATTTTCATTAAATTTCACGCGAGATAATAAATAATAAACTTTCTTCAACTAACAAGTGTATTATGATCATAGCTCTGCACATTTAATAATATATATTATTTAATAGTGTAAATTATTATTAATAAATATTAATAAATATTTTAATTTTAATTTTTCGCTGAAAAAAACGCAAGTGTGATACATTATATATAAATAATCTTATATCAAAATAATATTATATATAATAATTTTTAAATAAATATATTATTTGACTATATATCTTGATTGTTATCTCATCTAATTCAATTATCTTAAATTGTACATACTATTTCTAATGCGTTATATTGGAATTACTTAATGACATGATTCATTTTTTTATTATTTACTTAAGAACATTGTTCTTTTCTCAAATATGAAACTGGAATATATTGTTTACAGACTGTTCCCTTGGAAGAAGATCATTCATCTAATTGGTACTTTTCTGCCATTGGGTCTGCTATTGGCGTCGTTAAAGCCCAACGTCATCCAGATCAGTAATACGACAACGTAAGTTGTATTTCCTTATTTTTCCGCCTCTCTAATTTAAATATCCGCTTATATATTTAATTAAAAAAAAATTCCATTAGCCAGCCGAACATCGTTCTCTCAAAGTTACGACTCGCCAATCTACCGGTCGAACATAAGGAAGCACGCATACACGATGATAATCAATCTATCATTTGTGAAGATCGATCAGTCTGCGAATTGATTTTAACCGGCAGTGAGCCACAATCCAATATTCTACAGAACATCCTGTGGAACGTAGCTACCAGGTAATCGATTTCTTCAGGTACATTTCCTCATATAGTTCTGTCATATTATACTGACCGCGATATCTGCAATAATTTAAATAAGAACACATATTGTTTTTTGTATTGACAGAACTCCGGACGACGTCGCAAAAAAAAATGGCCTTCGTGAAGTGTTCAGTGCCGTTAGGAAAAAAGACTGTGCGGCGATCAGCTGTTAATGATTAGGAAACCTGAGGATCGGCATGCACGCGATCTCTCCTTCGTTGATTTATGACGATAATGTTCTCACATTATGCAAATTTCACGCCTTTACGCGTGAAACAGCGAGAGTATAAAAATTGACGAAGCGCATTGTATTACACTAACCATATATAATATATTATTTTATAACTATCATTG
>NW_017259187.1:1800760-1805771 GCF_001594045.1 Atta colombica
ATTATATTAGCTACATTATTCATTTTAAATTAAGAAATCATGTTAAAAAAATCTTTACTTTTTATTAATTATACCATGATATCCAACTTTAATTATAGGTATATAAAACATTTTGTAGTTTAACGACAATCTTCTTAATAAAAATCACGATAGCGTCAATAAATAAAAACGATGATTTTTCTGGTCATTTATATCCCGCAATGATTAACAAATTTTACTTTTGCAAATGAACGTTACGCTCGAAACGCGAAAATTTTCATAAAAGTAACAAATAAAGAAATACGAAAATTGGACTTAAAGAATGAAGTGTCGAGGCAAGACGGAGGTATTCGGAAATTCGTTCCGCCCGTGCATCCGTGCCGACCTCGTCCTCGCAAGTGAAAGTAGCCGCAGAGTATAAAAGTAGGTCGGCGTTATTCTATGGCAGTGCGAGAATTTACAAATGCAACAGACTTTCGGACGATGAATAGGGGCTGACTAATTATCCCGCACGCAAGTTGTACATTACCAATAATTACAAGGGGCCGAGCACAGCCACGTCGTAATTTTTAATTAACAAGCTGCTGCCGAGATTAAATGAATTAAAACGGATAATTTGATGGCTTAGCAACAATGCATGCTTGGTATTTATTGACGCTCAATATTTATCTTTCATGATTGTATATTTTATCACTTGTATTACACCGAATACATTTGTAATGTTAATTTTAAGAACAGATTTTATGATCAGAATTTATTAACAATTTTTTCTAAAATACGAGATATTTATTATTATCAAATAATTAATTATGTTGGAAGAAATGATTTAAAACAAATCGATTAAGTAAGTGAGATTTTTGATGAAATAAACTTTGGAAGAGAGAATAAAAACAATCATACTCTTCACTCAAATTTAAGTAAACTATAATTTAACAGAACGTTAATTTAAGACTTAGATATAAAGATGTATAATGCTAATAACTAGAAAGTCGCAATAAGTGACGATCTCTCTCGATATTTTCACTAAGGAAAGAAATGACACCGAATTGGTTAAAGAATCTGAGAAAATAATACCTTAGAAATAGAACACTGGAATTATTATTTCAGTAATATATTTAAAAGAATCCATTTTGTTGCTTTTGTGATGTAAACATAATATAAGATTCAGTTTATCGGACAATATAACATAAAATTATATTGCAACTTTTATATATAATCGCCTGATATTATATAACATGTAGACCATATTACAGTTTCTTAAACGGTATCCAAATGACAGTACATATTTGGAATATCTTTTTTTGCCACGCATCCGGAACTGTCAAGAGTATAATCACCGTTATTATTCGTTTATTTCTGTCACTTAGGCTCTGTTATTTAATTAATGATGTTCATACTACTTTATTATAGGTGACGCAGTATCTGTAGCGGCAATCAAAAACGTCAATTCGAAGTAAATGATGAAATATTATTTTATATCAATATATCATTTCACGGCAAAAGTTCAAGATATCAAAGACATTTAATAAGAGGATAATTAGTAATTAAGAGGGACAAGTGCAATTAAGGCGAACTGATGCTTCTCCATTTTCACTTCAGGAATGCAGGAAAGCTTCAAATCATCTACTCACCCGTTTGATCTCAAATCGATTAATGACTTCTCTGAATCCTTGTCATAAGAACACTCGAGAATCTTAACTTATGATAAAGAGCAAAAAATTATCTCAGCATTGTCTTAAAGTTTCCTTAGCATTCATAATACAGAAAATTCCATTGCTAAGAAAAGTTTTAAGATTAATTTACTTTTTTCCTCTTAAGTAATAGTTATCTTTAACAAAGGATGTTTTCTTGATAATAATCTTAAAATATACTTATTATAAATATACTTATTATAAATTTTAAAAACTTTATTATTACATGTACTCCAAATAAGAATTTATTTCCTTTCAAAGAATGTTATAGAATTAATCGAAGTAACTTTATATTATAAGCAAGTTTGGAATATTTTGTTTAATGAACTTATGACAGATTTTTGGATACATGAACTTTTAAAACACTTGAAATAAGTAATTGCGTATATAGTGTGTATTTTCTGTGTGTACAAATTTACTTGGCTAATTAAGCAAAACGGTGCGAATTACATCTTCCTTCTTTCAGATTTGGAGAAACAAGAAATAACTTGTGTGAAACCACTTACTTAATGTAAAATAAAAAGTCCGCTGTTAAAATATATTTTTTATGATATTCTCTTTTTTTTCTCTTTTCGTTTCTCCTTGTAAAGATAAAATAAATTAAAAAATTTTTATTATATT
Organism: Atta colombica; assembly: GCF_001594045.1. NCBI lineage: Eukaryota > Metazoa > Arthropoda > Insecta > Hymenoptera > Formicidae > Atta > Atta colombica. The sequence continues at coordinate 1,803,052 of NW_017259187.1, forward strand.
AAGACATATACAAGAGAATTATATACAAGAGAAGAGATACTTAAATTTCGTTTTTGCCGACTTATATCACTGTCGCGAGTTCAACGGTTTATTTAAAACCATATATGCTAATCCTCGGTAATATTCATTCTTTTTTGGATCATTTATCACATTGTCCTTGGCAGAAATTTTTTCCCACGAGACTCTAAGAATAGAAGATTTTCATTATAATAGTGATCTCGTGTGAAACTTAAAAACATTTTTTTGTGTCATCTGGTTTTAGACAAAACTCGAATATTTCAAAGATGATCAGAAGACACAAAAAATTGATGATTCGTTTCCATTCTGAAATAAAATATAAAACGAACCGCATACTCATCGACTTCGGTATCGAAAGTGAGCCACTTCTTGCGCCGATTCTCTACTTCTGAGAGCGACGTAAGTCGTTTCAAGCATAGTTGAGCAATGAGATCGCTCATAAAACGGAAGAACGCGCGTTTCCGCTGCCTTCGCGACAAACGCTTCCGAGATTCCGCCTCTTCGACATCTTTTTACGTTCGAGAAAATTGTGCCAAAGAGGCGTCGTGTCCAAGTGAAACATGTAAGTGACGCGACGCAATTTCGCGTTCCGGAAAAATAAACACGAATAAATAAGCGCGCGCGTTAGCGTGTTTTTCCTGTATTTGCATAAAAAAGAAGCCCTCCTTTTAACAGCATCATTGTATAAAAAAAAAAACTTTCACTGTTTCTTCTCACGATCTAAATAATTCTCTAATTCTCATCGTGAGGCTGAGAAAATTAGAAAAGTTCGCCGATCGATATCTATCCGGTGAGAAAATGCAAAATAATTATTTTCTCGATGGATCGCATCAATGTATAAATGCCTTCGACCGTCTAATAAAATTCGTATAACACGGTTTATAAAACACCGTTCCGTTTTCACTTGGACGTTAGCACGACAATTTCATGCTATTTCTATCTACGATCTCAGATAACACGAGCAAAGGCACATCTCTCTCTCCATGGAGAGATGCACAAGAACAATTAAATCGTACAATCGGCGAGAGAATAATTGTCGGGACGACGATCTCGGCCACATTACGCGAAAATGGTCTGTCATACTAACACATATTGTACATAAATGTATACATATATTTTTCCACAGAATACGGGAAGATCAATATAAATAATAAGATATTTTTATTAAATTCTAATTCTATCTCCAGAAAAATTTGATCAAATGGAAAGAGCTAATTAAAGCTGAAGCTGAAATAATTATATGAAAAATTAGATCTCGGTAATTAATTAGTTTTTCACATATAACTTAATGTGATGAATAAAAAATGTGATAGATATAAGGCTCAAGAATGAATAATTTTTTAGCTATGATGTATCAATTAAAGTGCAAAACTTGCACTTTAATCGAGACTTTCATGAAATGTGCTTACATAGCACCTTTGATAGATACCTAAAAAATTATTCATTATTAAGTCTATGACATGTTTTGTTCATCATATTATTAGCTATTTACATTGTAAACGAAAACTAACCCATTTCACCGAGACCCAATTTATCTTATAATTAGTAGACCCCGCATTAATTATAGGTGTGTAAAATTAGATCTCGGAGAAATGAGTTAGTTTATAGTGTAATTTATACGGAGAACATAAGAGACTCATAAACACAAGACTCAATAATGGAGAATTTTTTAACTATAATGTATCAAAGTGCAATAACTTGTAGAACACTCATAGAATATCTTTGATACACCATAGTTCAAAAATTATTCTCCATCAAATTAACTGACAACTCATTTTACTGGGATCCAATTTTTTTATATAATTAGTGTGGTATGTTTTGAAAATTTCACTGTCGTTGCCTTTTATAATATTCAATGTTAAATTAATATTCAACGTTAAATAAATAAAAAAATCAAGTTAAAATTTGAAAGAAACAAAATTATGTTCACATACTTGCACCACGCAAATTTAATTCATTGAGATCTCTCAATTTTCAGCATTAAATAACGCATAATCAGTCTCAGTTTCGCTTTTAATAAAAGAGAAACTTTGCATAAAGTATGGAATATTATTATCTGATATCATTATATAAATTTTCTGGAGCATTCTGTGTATGTTCAGCTTTCACGATTTTACACTTGAACTTGTCTGTTCTACGACATTGCCAGATAGAAGATAAATATCATATATGATGGCATGCCATCGTGATGTGCAAGCCGTCATCGTTTATCACAAACGGCTTTCGTCTTCCTTGTTGCGTTAAATGCACGGTTAAACATACGAAGGCTCGATGCGAGACTCTTTTTAATATCAGTAAGTTTCACCACGACGGAAGTGATGCGGCTCGCTACTGTGAAAGCGCATATCACGGATAATGTATGCGAATGGCGAACTTATTTCCATGGATGATTATGCATTAAGGATTGTTACCGACAATTCTCGATTCGCATTATTAAATTCTTTTCATAAATTATTAGAACAATATAATTTTTATATAGATATAGATAAAATATTATAGTATATAAAATCAAAATTAATCAATGAAATAGGCTCAAGTGATTAAATCTAACAAATTAAGTAATATCGATATGAGTCAACACAGGATGTTCAAGTATATCCTGTGTTGGCTCATATCGGTATTACTTAATGCTTGTTAAATTATAGTATGTAAAAAACATAATATAAAAATATATAATATACATAGTATAAAAAATTATATAG
>NW_017259187.1:1805871-1811667 GCF_001594045.1 Atta colombica
TCTAAAAAATTACTATTAAATCAAATATGTAACATTTAAAGAAAAATTAAATTTACTTACTAATAGTAAACGTAAAATTATATTTAATGATTATATTTTATGATTAATATATAATTCGCAATTATCAAAGGTTCAGTAATATATAATATTTATTTAATAATTGTAATTGATTTTGTCATTTTATATTGATTATATTATAATTGTGCTGAAAAATTTTTGTCGCAATACATAAGTGTACGTAGGACGTCTACGATGTGTGGGCTCATCTTCAAGATATGTCAAGGAAAACGAGTGTACGATATTGGAAAATCGTGGAGGCCTTTGTACACCATGTGATTTGCGTGGGATACATACGATGTACAACGTGATCGCAATATCGAATGATCTCGCTGATTGCGAGCGCAATGTGATATCTCGAGGACGCAGGAGCTCTTTGAAAGTCGAGAACAAGGTGGAAATTAAGGAAACATTCGTACGATTAGTGTGATCTGATCGGCGATCTGATCGCAAAGAAATGAATTCCGAAAAGATGTTTCGCGACTTCTTCAGAATACTTGTATCATTTCAAAATTCAAGATTCTTAAGAAGAGTCTCACGTTTTTTTTATTGCTAAGGTCGTATATCTATAAATCCATTTACATTCATTTTTTTGTTCGCGATGTTGGATGTTCCGAGGACATCGATGCATTGATACGTTAAAGACAAGAAATACAATTTACAGAGACCATATACAAATTTTTAGATATTCAAGCATTTTCTAATGAGGTTGCCACTAATAATGAGCTGTAAACCTGCCAAATAATTTATTAACTTTATTACGTTAAATTTCATAACTTTTTTTTTTGAAGCAAATACATTTTAACAATAATGCTTTTATTCATTTTCAATTATTTTATAAATTTTATTTTTTTATTTACTCTATTATAAATAATTAATAATGGCTCAAATAAAAACATAAAAAAAAAATATTATTATTATTATTATTATTATTATCTCTGTATAATACAACTATCATTTTAAATATTGGGTTGTCCGGAAAGTTCGTGCCGATTTTGAAAAAAAATTGAAATGCAGAAGATTTAAATTTATACATTTATTAAATTTAAATTTTTTGCGACACGAACTTTCCGGACAACCCAATAATATAAAAATTATAGACGTACATTAAAAAATACTGCACACATGTACAAATAGACAATTATATTTAACATGAATATACTAACTTAGCTTTCTATCTCATTAAATTGTTATCTACTACTGTAGAGCTATCTCGATAATAGTTTTACAAAGATAATAGTTTTACAAAGCATTTATGGAGTGTAAAATTAAACCTAAAAAAAGTTAGTTAGCGCGATGCCGGCAATGGACGTTTAAAATATAACGAAAGTGGCACATCTAATTTACAAGTCAACGAATGAAGACGAATTTTAACGTACCGGAATCATTTTGTTTTGCGAAAAGAATTAACGGCAGACGTATTTCGTACTTTAAAAAATGCTTATATTAGATTTTCATAAGAGACATGCCGAAAGTCAGATGTTGACCCTTCGGAGCTGAAAAGAGAAATTTGTTACATGATCTCTACATGAATCACGACCGAGGCTTCTCTCTTCGCTTACATTAAGATGAACTTTCCACCTGTCGAGTAATCTGGCGATAAAATAATAACATTGAAACAAACATATAAATCATGTCATTTATTATTTGACAAGAGTTGTTTACTGGTAAATGCGCGTTAATTATTTTTTAAAAATTATTAATTTTCTTTTTTGACTTTCATCTTTGATGAACATATCTATTTCCATACTTGTTCATTTAAATGTGTTTTAGAGACTATATGTTAAAGAAACGACGTTAATGCATACTGAAGCAAATTATGTCTGTGATTATAATTTCCAGAGTAAAATAAAGCAAAAAATTGCATGACGACTATGGGACGATAGAGATGGATTTAATGCCTGAGCAATTTGCTCACCTGCGATAAATACGAACTGCGATAATATGCTGTATTAGTCACGTACTCCATTCAAGAGAACTGCAATTTCTCTCTTTCTCCTCTCGCGTTTATGCGTTACTATGGGCCACACTTACCTACTGATCCATATTACTCAAACGGCAGTATTCAAACCATCGTAAGAAAATTTAAAATTTGAATCTTTTGAAAAATTTGTTAATTTTTACGATTTTGAAGTTCCTATTAATACTAAATCCAGAAATATATATATTTGCATCTTAAAATCTTAATATAAAGTAAAATTTATTTTATCAATAAATTCATTCATCAAGCAAATAATTATCATCATTTTTTCCGTTCTTAATTTTTTGTTTCTTTCATTTTTTATTTTTGTATTTTTTAAATTATATTTCTATTTACGTTGTTTTTTCCATTTTTAGTCTTTTTCTTATTTTTGTTCATTTCTTGTTCATTTATTACTTTAATGAAATTTAAAAATACGAAACTAATTAAATATTCAAATTATTCAAATTAAGTATTATAATAAAATAATGTAATTGTATATAATATTACAATAAAATAGCATAACTGTAAATAAAAATAGTATAAATAGCATAATAAAATTTTTTAATCGATTATATATCATCAAAAATATAATATATTTAAAATATTATACTTAATTGAAAATAAAATATTTTTTTGTATTATTTAATGTAAAATAATTAAATATATGCCAATAGTTGACAAAATATTTTTTTGTTCTTCCTTGCCTAGAATCTTTAAAAAAGTGAGAATAGCTATTCTTTGAAATAATTGTATATTTATATTTTTCACTTCAAAATTACTTCGCACAATATCTATTTTAAATATTCTATCATATCTATAATAATATAACATTTATTCAATGAATGTAAATTATTTAAAAATTTAACTTTGCCGTTCTGTTACACGCTAATATAATTCGTTTGTAATTATCAAAACTATATGTATTAGATAATTTATTAGAAAAAAGTAATGTTTGAAAAAAATAACAGAAACAGTACGTGATGACTATAAAAAAAAAAAAATCATTAATACTATTAATCTACCTTGATAATATTCGAACTATTCCGAAAATGCTTCAAGCGTTGCGGAATAGCAGGAACTGATTATCGATTTAAAGCAAAAGAGATCAAAGAGATTTCATTGGAGGGGTACTTGTGATCCGTGGCCAGAATAGGACGTTACACAGGTGTGCATCGTCGTCATTTAACCGATCGACTTTCACTAGCGGGTCTCTGAACTCGCTGGCGGTCTCTCACGAAGAACGTCTCTTCCGGTTCGTCCCGATCCGGCCTCCCCGTTCGTGAACTTGAAAATTAAACCGGCTACCGTCAACAAAGTTCTCGCGTCTCCGGAATCCCGTTGATAAAGATCTGTACCCGATAATTAAAACTCGTTTGAACGAGAAAGAGAGATGCGCTATGGCGAAACAATGGTACGTGTAGGAAAACGCAATAACTACTGCGACTTTTCTGATGAGTCATTTCAAACGTGACGGAAAAGAACAATTATATCTGACATGATTTATTTAATTTAATAAAAAGGTAAGAGAAAATAATGCAATAATGCAATATTTTTGAAATTTTTGCAGTAATGTACTTAATAATCTGTAATATTGAAGAAAATTTTTTAAATTTATTACGCGATAATAATATAAATATTTATTTTTAATTTAACAAAAATTTAACAAAAATTACTAAATGCATTAGATAGGACAGAACAATCGCTTGGAATTTCGCTTGGAATCAAGTAAAACGAAACAAATCAATTAATGAGATATATAATATTTGGAATGAGACTCATTGTGAATAATTAATTTAGAGAAACGAATCTCTTCACAGATAGCCAATCTCTGCTCGAAAACGTGCTTTTATTTTATGCATACTTTTGAGAATTAAACAAATATTATTTATGTTTAATTTTATTATTATATTGTTTATAATTTAAGAAAACAAAATAATTTTATAAAATACAAAATAAGAATCTGCAAATCTAAAATTAAAGAATCTATAAATCTGAAATTGTGTCCTATAATTCACGAACATTGGTCTATGAGATCTCGTATTTTGAAAACTGTCCAAAATAAAATGAAAGCGGTGCAAAATTGAAAAATAAAGAGCGAAATATAAATACTGAGAAAGTATTAAGAGGAAACCGGAGATAAAGATGTAATGACGCGATTCAATCGTCGTCCTGAATGTGCAAATTTTTCTTGGCAATTGTCCAATAATTGGAACAAACGGAAGTAACGCATTATTGCTGCAAATTAATTTCGTCATGGCATAAATAAAAGTTATTTCAATTTGCAAAGGAATTCGCAAAAATTTATTTTTGTTTCCTGATTAATAACACGGATTTCTATATTTATTTCCTTCTTTCTTTTCCTTTTTCTTTCCATCTTTCTCAATTAATAAAATATTTTCGGTAACTCATATAAATAATGTTCTCCTAAAAGTTATTTACACAATATAATACATTTTTTTTGCTAAAAAATATCTGATATTTAATCTTAAGTTCAAATATGCATAGAAATTGCAAATTGAATACTGGTCCTCTTTTTCATATTTGTAAAACACAAAAAAGTAAAAGACAGATGTCTCGAACTATTAAAAGAACTCTGAAAAAGAACTCTCTGACAAGAAGGCTGGTTTTTGTTAGATATGCAAGTATACTTTTCTTTTCCATTTAACACTTACTACTTAAAAACACAAACACATTTTCAAATGTGTACAAACACATTTTCAGCGTGTGTCTCCTTTATTTTTGTAAATAAATTGAAAAAATATATATAAATATATAAAATAATAAAAATAAGAAAAGTATTATTTCACTTTCGGAAAGATTAACTCCGATTATTTGTCGGACTAATGTCGGATGACGGACTAATTAATATATTAATGATGACTTAATATTATCAATAATTGTAATCGTCTCAGATGTCTCTCTTAAATCTTATCGATATCGGTTGATAGGAGAAGCCTCCCCTCTCCACCCCGGAAGGGTTAAGCACGGACGTCTTACGCCGCTACGGAAGAAGACGAAGGCAGGCGCGAGAAGTAGGTCGGAGAGAAGTTTCGCTCATACGTTGATCGGGCGCACGAGGAGCTGCTGGCTGAGCGGCTCCGTCAGTCTTGTGAAGATATTCCGGGAGTCAACAGGTGCGGTAGGAGCCAGGGAGCCTCCGAACAGAGCCCCTTCTTTCTCTTTCTTCATCGCTTTCGTCTTTTGTCTGAAGAATCGGGCAGAAATTTCGCGATTTGCGCGACGTTTTATAAATCGCGACGATCGGTGACAGTCATATATCATGCAGTCCTGAAGAAAGTTCTTCGTTTTCCCCCCGCGGACCTCGTGCATTTTTCTCCGCGCCGTCTAATACTTTTTATCACAGAAACTGCTGGGAAATCCCCAGAATACATGACAACGATGAGGAGATGTCAGGTAAATATTTTTTATCTGCTTTTTTATCAATTTTTCTTATCATCTCTTTCTTTTCTTTTTTTCTCCTCCTTCTGTCGTTTTCTTTTTTCTATTTTTACCGCTTAGTCTCGATTCCACTAATATAAGATTAATTTCAGTTTTACTTATTTATCTTTTTCTAAAGATTCTAAAGATTCTAAAAGTTAATATAAACAATCAAGGATTTCTTAAAATTCAGTAACAGCATAACGATAAAACAGACAAATAAGAATCGATTCTTTAAAATATAAAACATATAAAAATTATTAATAAGAGTTAAATACATACATAATAGAAACAAAGATATAATTATATATATATATATAATTATATTATCTTTGTTT
>NW_017259187.1:1811767-1813181 GCF_001594045.1 Atta colombica
TTCTATTATGTATGTATTTAACTTTTATTAATAATTTTCATACGTTTAAATTTTAAAAAACGACTTTTAGAAATCGACTGTTATTTGCTTGTTTTATCATTATATTATTATTCTTAGAATTCTTAAAATAGTAAATTAGTAAATTAAGCAGAGATTAAAATAAATTTACATTAGTGAAACCGGATGCTAATAGTTAAGTGTATATATTAAGTATAGATACATGTCGCGTGTTTAAGATAAAGTGATTTTCGAAGAAAGTTTTGTGAATCCTTGCCGCGCATTCTGAAATATAATTAAAGAAATGTTGAAATTACACACAGTAAATAATTTTCTTTTAATTTTACTTTTCAGTAGAAAGATTTTGCTATCATGGAATATTTCACTGAAAAAAGTTCTCAATTACGAAATATTAAAAATTACGCAATTAGTATATATTCATATTATAAAATCGCTTATTCAGGCTAAAGTAAATACTTCTTCATTGTTTTGATAATCATGTGTATCTTTACCTCTTTTAAACAGTATTTACAGAACATTAATTAATGATTTCACCTGCTAAAACTTTTATGAATGAAATATCAATGAGCTCGAAGCCTTATGATTAATTAATCCGTAAAAAATGGAGGCTTTCAGGTTACATAAATATATATATAGCTTATCTCTATTCATGATCGGCGCAATAACAAACGCGCACACGATACCGCACATTCGTCGCGAGTTAAGTCTTAATCATTTCATCCGTGTTTAATCGATCAGCACGCGTGAAACTCGATCTTTATAATCGACAATCGGTAGAGCGTAGGCGGTTTCCAGATGAATGCACGCGACGGCCATCGAGGAAAAAACTAGATCTAGACTTAATTGTCGTGCAATTAATGTCGACCCGTAGATTTTCTGGAGCGGAAACCACGAGTGACATGCATCGGTTTGCCACACATATCATTGCGCTGCGTATTTTGACCTCGCTTTAACATACGCGAAGTTTTAATTGATTAGGATTTATTGTGTCCTTCACAACGAAATTTGGTTCTTCAAATGAAAAAATATAATTATACATATATTTTTATCCAAAATAAGTAAATAATAATTTATTAATTATTAAATATGAAGTTTCAATTCTTGATATAGTCTTAGATTTAAATAAAAAGACAAACAGGAACAGGAATATAAGGAATGAAATTTAATAAATTGGAAAGATAATCTCAATAACTGAAGAAATAAATATTCTTAGTATTTTAATTAACTTTGTCTTCAAAATTGTCTTCTAGATGCAATAAAATATAATTACTGATTGGACTTAGGTTTTCCACTTAGATATTCGCACAAAGTTTTAAATTATTTTAAATGTATAATTTTGAAATTATTGTTGGATTTTTATTTTTAAAAAATATTTTTGACAGAGTAATTTTAATTG
>NW_017259187.1:1813705-1830134 GCF_001594045.1 Atta colombica
TATATATATATATATATGATGCGATACGCATCGACCATAGACGAGTTAACGCACGCGTGTGTTTCGTGCAAAACGTGCACGGGGAAAGCATGTCGTTCCATTTCACTTGTCGTTAGAACACACTCGGTCCAGAGCCACCTTTCACGATTTTATTTCATTTTATCTGCTTTTTACACGTATGCTATTAGAAAGTATTTTTTGTGTAATACACATCGAACTTCAAGTGCACGTAGTTTAATGGCCGGATGTTCGGACGTTTTCTCGTTCAGGATGAATGATTTCTAAAGCTTACACTTCAAATAATATGATATTCTCTAATCTAAGGAAATGAGACTAATAATTTATTAATATTAATAACAAATTTATTAATAATTAGCGAATATGCGGTGCAATCGATCGTCAAGAAAATATTTCTGTTATCACCTTAATGATACATATTTGTATTTCGTCGCGAGCATTCCGTCACCTAATTTCAGTACATCGAGATAATATTTTATAATTCACACGCAATGACTTAACAACAAATTTACGGCGCAATCGCGCGAGAATTGTCAGCTGCGTAATTCCAATCAGGGATAATCGTCACGTTTGATAATAGAAAGTAACCCGTCATTCGATTACTACATTGCTATTTTCTAATGCCGGGAAAGAATGTCGACAATCTCAACGGGCTATTAAATTTCTCTCGTCGCCGAACCGCTGGAGCGTTGCCGACATGGCCGATTCATCCGTTACAAATAAATCGAGATGCATTGACGAGAATTCGCGGGATGCGACTTGAAAATCATACAGCTGAATGTTTGCCGGTATATTTATTCGTGCATCGCGCGAATATAAATCTGCAGACAAACTGCGGATTTCTAGGGACTCATAAGGCCGACTTTCGAAAACCTTTTTAAAATTCATTTCGCATTCCGGTCATCTTCGTTTGTTCTTCGATCGTCGCTATTATGCATGTACGCAACATCAGATGAACACGCTCACGCAAGAATTATAGTGCAGTATCTCTGATGAAGCGGTACGATAAAATTGGTGTGTCGATAAAAATTATCAAACAATGGAAGTCAACTATAAATTCAAGAATATTCCGCAACTTTGCATAGATCTAAAGTAACACTTTTCGAACACACTTTTCTTTTAAATTTTATTCATATAGAGTTTAATCCGCTGTTATTCTGTTTTTTTCTGTCAATGATTATTATGTTGTTACATTATTATGTGCTATTATTATATTATTATATTATTATATTATTATATTATTATATTATTATTTTCTATTATATTCACATTGTATTATTAGCCAGGCTCATGAAAGTAGTTTCTGGCCTTTTTGCACTTGCAATAAATTGAATTAAATTAAAATCAAATTAACTATTATATTGCGGTTATTATTAGTTCAAGAAAAAAATTTAGGAACCTGTTATAATCGTTGATATTAACCTGATTACTGACTCTTATGTGATCAATTCAATAATTATTACATGTTAAATAAGCTAAATGTCATCAGTATAAAAAATATAATTTAATAAAAATGTTTCAGAAGAATTATATGACGAATGTTTTAGGAATTATATGAATTTTATATTAAGCAATTCAATTTTATTTCAGATTACTATTTTTCTATTCTTCGTGACTTTAACACTTAGCACATGCTATGACGAATTACCAAAACCAGGCTATACCAGAACGATGTTGAAAGTCTCTCGAAGTCTTCCGGGCGAGACGGAAGAGTTAAAAGTGCGAACAAGCGAAGGCAATGTGGCCACTTTAATCGTTAAGCGACGAGACAAATCATCGTTCATCAATGATTCGACACCAAAACCTATTCAAGAAGAATCGAACTTCACTGCGGAAAATAAAAGAAATTTCTCAATAAATGTGCAGAATGAATCGATGCTCGATGAGAAGAATGAAAGCAAAAGGAAAGATGAGGTGCGAAAACTTGAGGAAGCTCAAATAGAACAGATCAGGGAGACGTTCTCTAAATTTTCAGAACCGAAAGATGAAAAATTAGATATTAATCGAGCCGATAAGAGACTGGTATCTGAGAGAAGTCAGCCTATTGGCTTAATCGATTATGGGAATTGGACGCCGTTGGACGCGGAAGGAAGAGTTTTGAAGCAAGAGGAACCGGAGGAAGAGTATCGAAACTGGAAACCGTTGCAGACAAACTTGGATACTGTCGAAGAAAGAACAAATTATGACAGATTGGGCGAAGCCCAATTCGGCAGCGATATCCTGTTTGCCAGGAATTTCCAGGATCGAACTCAAAAGAACTTCAAACTTAACGATCGAAATGTTGCGAATGAGGACGGGTTTCATTATATGTATATACCTCATATAGTGTCTACGAGGACAAATATTGGTGCCAATTTGTCAAAAAACCGAGATGGTAAAGCTGTGCCTCCGGAGGTAATCGTTCGATCGGAGATCAACGTGAAAACTATACCAAAGAGATCGCCCTTGTCATTGGACATCGATGGCACGCCAATAATTCATGGTACGAGAGTGTCCGATGAGCCTATCGACAAAATACAAACCTGGAGAAACGCTCGGGTTATCAATAACAAGCTTATAACTTCCGAAGACAGTTTAACGGTTACCACAGAGCCTCTTGTCGAGGCTTCCGACGATAACGCGGAAAAGAAAGAGAAATTTGAAAAGTTTTTTAAAAATGTTAATCGAAGGTAAGAAAAGATTCGATTTGCAGAAAATCGGCTGAGTATGATCTAAGTAAGATCATATTTAGCCGACATGAAAAATTTTAAGAACACTTAAAATAAAGACTAATATTATCAAAGCCATAGAAATATAGGAAGATAATTTATAAAAGATAATTTAAAATTAAAAAAATTTGGAATAAAAAAATGATCAAAGTTGTGTCTCTTATATTTCTGTTTCGAAATTGTTGTTTTCTTTTGTCAATTATTTATGTGCTTCTTTTCTGTATTTTATAATTATATTAATTATTTTAGTTACAGTAGAATTTCATGTATCTATAACGTTCCAGTTATACAAGCAAGTTTGTGCTCAGTTCCAAATAAACTCATAGCTGAGATCTTATTATTCTAAGTACGGTGCTATAGTTAAGGTAATAAGAGCTTGATGTATTGGAACTCCAATTTTCTGAACATTAGCTCTTGTTATCGGAATTCTTCAGATAAACGGAGTTTTATTGTACTTATTAATGGTACTAGTCGTATTGAACGATTCCTATAATTTTCTTATTTCTAGGTATGGTCGCAACTACAACGAAGAAGCTCACAATGTGTACTTCGAGTGGGATCCAAGAAATTACAAAAGCGAAGCCTTGAAAGCCGAGGTTTATGAGCCACGTAATGATCATTACCGCGCGAGCGTCCACAAAAGGATGTTACATCCGGACGGCATCACGAACTATCCGATTTCTCAACGTTACACCCCGGAGAGTCAGACTATAGCGCCGGTAGCGTTGAAGTCCGGCGCTCGCGCGCCGGTTCTCCAATACGCCCATCCAGAGCTGGGCGTGCAACCGGCCAAGATTCTAAAGAATGAGAAACGCCGACCGGAAAATTTCCCGGAAAACCAACATTCATTTACCGAGCAACGTCATAAAAAGAAATATGTGCTGAACAATAAGAACATCGTGGATAGTTATACCACGAAGAACTATTATCCGAATCAGCACTTCTATGGCTTGAAACGACCGTACGAACCGTCCCTTTGGGTGAAGATATCCGAAAATCTGAAGAACCAGTTTTCCACCGGAGTCGAGAGGGTCTCACAATTCACTAGGCCGGTAATCGATCCTTTGGTGGAGGCTACTCATAAAATCTCGCAGAATCTCGGTCTATCCAAAGGCTCAACCAAGGAGGCTCAAAACAAGATCGACACGGTAGCGACAGGTACTAGCATTCTAATTCCGGCTCTAGGTCTCGTTGCATCTGGTGCTGCGCTCGGCATAGGCGCCGTGGCGGTTGGTCGATATCTCGACGTCGACGTTCTGAAACGATCGAATGTCGACGAAGACGATCTGGAGCACAAGCGTGCCTTAGAAACTGGAGCGTACTTAAAAACGATCGAGGATGATAATTTAAAATTGAACGAAGCGACACCGCAGACCTTGTACGTTCCTCAGAACGATAAAACGAGAAACGAAGATATGGGTTCGGCAGAAAACGATGGAGTCTTCTTGGTTCTGGAAGAGGACAAACGAAACGCCGAGAGAATTGAAAATCGAGAAAGTAAACAGGTGGTGGATGAAGCCGATTACGTGGAAACTAATAGACGTAAAAGGAGAAGTCTCGATTATCTAGATATCTTCAAAGCGGATACTGACATGAAAAATCTGATACGCAGCAAGCGCTTTCAGAGAAAAGGTGCCGATTCCATCAGCGAGATCGTGGAAATCGATCTGCCTGCTGGCTCAGATCGCATCGATATCACTGAATTCCTAATTCCAAAAAATAAAAAGAAACATTCGAGTGAAAATGCTATTCTAGTTGTCAAAGACAGCTTGAAGATCCCAACAGAAAATTTTCGAATAGACACGTCGGATCAGAACATATTAAATGCCGCTACAAAGATATTCGGTGATAATTTGCGAGATGCAGCTTCAATAAATGAAGATAATGGACAACAAGGAAGAAATCTGAGAACCGATGCATTTTTCATGTTGGACAGATTGCAAAATTTCGAAAGTAATCTCGAGAAGGAAACAATAAATAGGAGACGAAAGCGAAGCGTCGAAAACAATCAGGAGCTTCTGGACACGTTGCAGAATCTGGAGAACGCAGAAGTGGCAGAAGTTGCTCACATACAGGGCGAATGGACGAACACACCCTGTGCAAAGAGGATATTTTGCGATACAATGATTCAAAGAGGTTCAGATGCCTCAGTGCTTATGGAGAAAAAGATGACGGCGTTATTAAGACTGTGAGTAATTTTGACTTATCACATTTTTTTAATCTATTAAAAAACAGAAATTTTTTTAATCTGTTAAAAAATAGAAATCTCTTAATTTTAATATCTTACATTTGGAAATCGTTGAACGATCTTAAAACGTAATTATTATAATTGAATGGATATGATTTATAAAAATTTAATAAATAATTTAAAGTTGAAAAAAATTTGATAGAATAAACAACATTATTTCAGTTGTGACTTTTACATTTCTATTTACAAGTTATTATTTAGTCGGGAAAAAGTAATCTTGGTTTTTTAATTTTTGTTAAAATGAAATATTAACGTTAAAATAATTTTTAAAATAAGTTTAAAAAATTAAAAAGATTATCAATTAAAATAATTAAATAATAATTAAAATGATCAATTAAAATAATCAACTTAAATAATCAACTTAAAAAATCACCTTCAATTAAAATAATTGCCGTTTGAATCTACTATTTTCTATTATCTTTCTAACAAAAATTCAATTTCATTGTGATAAAAAAACCGGCTCTTTGACCGAAAATCGACTTAATTTTTCATTTTAATTGTGTTTTGAAAATATTCTCCATTTAGACTATGTTGAATAAAATAGAGAATTCGATGTCTATTGAGTAGACTGCATGCGAGAAAACTTCCTACTGTAAGTCCATTAAGGTTTTTATTATGCATGAAGTAGAATAGAATTGTCATGCTGCAAAATGATCTTCATAATAAGTCAATAACCTTTTTGCTGTTAAAGAAAAATTCGGCTTTTATATATTCGCCGCAAAATTCAATTTTTGTCAGAAAATGAAATTTTGATAGAAAAATAATACGTTTAAACGGCAATTAATTTAATTGAAAATAATCTTTTGAGTATTTTATTTGAATAAAAATTTTTGACAAAAATCCCGAATTATTTTCTCTTCGACTTAATATTATCTTATCCTATTAGTTTGTCTTTTGATTTATTTGATTAGTTTATTTAAAATTTTTGATATAAATTTTAATATTATTTGTGTTATTGAGACGCATTATGCATTTAAATATTTCATTTCTTCTTTATTAATAATTTTATTAATAATTTTTATTTTTGAAGTAGTACTTATAACAAATTGTTCCAAATTATCTTATAATAATAATTGATTGCAATATTACAAAGTATAATTTCTTATAAAAGAGATGTTATAACTGTAAATAACCGTCTTTTATAGTTATAATATAAAAATGTTTGGTTGAATTAATTAAACTTTTGATTAAAAATAGAATCAGAGTTTTCTGGTAAAATCTACTCAAATTCTAATTAAATAACTAGAATTTTAATTAATATAATCTGGATTTTTCAATTCGTCCATTTTCGATGAGACATCTTTTTCAGTGTAACATTTATAAAGTAACTATGCGTACATTGCGTCATGCTCATTTTATTATATAACAAATCGCATTTGTTGGCAGTGATAATTCAAAATATAATAAACGATCACATCGATTTTCGCCGTGTTTTCGTGAAATCATACAAGCCAATTTAATTGGCCTAAACTATTAAGCTTGAAACATCAAGGAAACGCCAATAACAGCCAGTCAGGCAGAACTTATAGTCCGAGCAGTGGATAACTTTCTTCCAGCTTTCGCCGACGACGTCCTACTGACTGATTCGACTTTTACCTCTTAGCACAGTTTCACTGTATGCGCACGATGTGCCCTGTCCGCTATCACGTTGGTCATGTGCGATAGAAAAAAAGAAAGAAAAGTTGACAGAAAGAGAAAGACTTGAACATGTTATCGAAAATAAAAGAAAAAACGAGACAAAGAGAAAACTCTCGTGCTCCAATGCGATAACTTACTTACCTCGCGTTCGCTTCTCTTTCCAGTTCTTAATCGCGATTAATCCCTGTCGGATCACTTTTTGATTTCATCACAGTACTTAGGCATCCCAGTAATTAAGTGAAATGTGTTATTTCAAATGAGTCATCTTGGTAAAATTCATCATTGCGTGTATTGAAAGTGTAATATTTATTCGTAATTATTGATATATAATTACATATTAAATAATTAATGTATAAATTAATATAATTAATATATAATTATATATTAATTATATTGTAACAAATGCAAATGCTTTTTACACACTTTTCTATTTTTATCATTCTAGTGTAGTCGAGACTGTTTCATCTGTCTCTTATTTTCGAAAATTATAAGAAATAATTCGTAAAATTCGAGGAACTTCGAAATGTTTAGGAAATTTTGAGAAAGATTGATCGCTTGAGATAAGTTAAGAAAGCGAGATGAGAGAGAGAGAGAGCTCAAGTTCTCGCGAGTAATTTCGACGACATTACGTATCCGTTATCCACGAATGGATTGTTAATGACAAATATGGCATTTCCTGTAACATGTGAAACATACAATTCAATTCATTGTGGACGCGTGCATCCATATACCGATGAGAGAGCGGAATTATATCATGTATTATGTTGTAATGCATACTATCGAGTAAGCAGTTCTTACGTACGTGACAAGAATTTACGGGACAAACCGCTTTTCTAAAAATAACAAGAATTTTAATGTCCAAGAATTTTAACAATAAAAGAAGGACAATATAAGTTTTCTTTGTCAATTTTCTGCTCATACATGCTTTTAAGATTTTAAAACTATTCTAAAACAGTTTTTTTCCCATATATTCGATTAGTCACAAATAATCAATAGATGTTAATTTAAAGATAGTCAATACGAGATTGTACTTTTCCCAAAAAAAAAAAACATTCTGCTCCTTTTTGCTTAAAATTAAAAAATAATTTTAATTAATAATGAATCGCATTTGTATTCTGGAAATATAATTAAATTTTACTCTGTACATATAATTGTGATGTATATCTAATAATTAATATATTTAATTAGTCTTTAATTAACTATTTAATTAACAAGTACAATAACTTTTAAATCAGTTTGTATATCTCAGTGCGTCTTAAAGAAAGCGAGTTAATTGGAGCGAGCGATCGTTAATGGAAAACATGAGAAGATTAAAAGATCCGCAATCTAGTGCACACCTAATTAGTAATTAACTGCGTACGGTGTCGGTCATTTGTCGAAGTATGTCTCCAACTTTCTAATAGTTTGTTATCCTACACTCGACATTTGCGCGTATACTTACAGAATTCAATCTGGAGCAGCCGCACAGGTGTCCAGTCACTTTGAGGAGGTCATGGATGCCATTAGAAGACATGATTGTTCCAGCTTCTTGTGCCCACAGGCGAGACCCGGCAACATCTTCTTTTAGATACGCTTGTAGTTCTTAAATTGCGACTCTTCTTTTACTAGTTGGCATTTTCAACTCTAGTTAAGTCCTGCTTGAAAAAATATTTTTCTTTTAATGTTTCGTTGCAAATACATCCTGGAAATCCAGCTGGTTAAATCTTTTTCTATTTTCTCGGACACAACTTAGAAACTATCTTGACATTTTTCGTTAGGAAACAATTATTTCAATTAACAACGGGAAATATTTTCACATAAAAAATACAACTGTTACAGAAAATCTTGTACATATTATAGATAATTAGTAACAACACGCGAATTCTTTAGCTGTGTATAATAGCTCTCACGAAACAACAAAAAAATGAATATAAAACTTTTTTTAATCTGAAATTAGTTAAACATGTTTATTCAAACATGTCGATATGTAAAAATGCCAACAATAACTAAAGAATTAATATTCCTTATATATCCTTATATATCCTTTCCAAGACTTGCCGGGTATATTAAATTCGCGTGGTGTATTTTTTTTTTATTAGGGTGACTCGCATGATTGTGATCAGTTGCATAAAATCTTTAACGTGATCTTTAAGAAAATGTTTCGTTACATTTGCAATAATTTTGCAATTAAACAAGTTTCTATCAAACACATTGAATCAACGACGAACCAAAAGTGTACATATTTGCCAGCGAGGCAATTTTATTTAATATGCACTCATATTTGTAACTTAGATAATTAAGTATAGAATTTAAGGGAGAGAATGTAAGTTCGGCGGTGAGAAAGTTGCGTCTTTTGCAATTTCCGAATGTTCACCATATCACCTAATCGTCCTTTGGTGAATTCCGTCGTTTCTTCTCGTCTTATTTCTGCATTCCTGCGTTCCGTTCGAATATAAATTATATCGTGCGTAAAATATAATTTATTTCGACGCGCTGAGAGATCAGAAACAATGTTACATGAAAATATATTATTAATTCAGAGAGAGAAGTCGTCGCCAATCGTTACGAGAATATATTTATTTCTGTCCTTACGTATAAAATTGTATTTGTATAAGTCAACGAATAAATAATATTTTTTACAACATATGTGCGGTGTTTGAGTTTTTTATTTACTCTTTATACGTCAGTGACATCTGTTTGCAGATTTTGAACAACTGCTAGAAATTAAGCAATGGTCGATTGATAGGCGGATGATATCGGGTAAATAACTTGCTTATAGTCGAAAAGAAAGTGCTGCATTCACGACATTTGATTCATGATGATTATTACTCATGTTACTATTGATTGTTATCCGAAAGGGTTTATAGAAGTACTCACAGATGGTAGCGGTTTAATCTTCTGTGTACTGAGCAAGCGCAAAATCACAGCGGTTTGGTATAATCATAAAGAACGAATCAGTTAAACGATAATTTTCGCTCCGTGAACTGCAATGAACGTCAATGAAGGTAGAATATATCTCGAAAAAATAGCAAAAGTATGCACCGCGATATTTTACTAAAATATAGGCGTGTCGTGTGAAAGTTATATAATACAATGTAGTATAAAAATTATATTTTCGATCATATGTGTGTTGATAGAAATTTTTATTCCAGTTTAAATTCTGTGCAATTTTCGAAAAGATTATTATAATTAAATTACTATTATTTGTAACAAATTAATGGAATCTTATATTATTAAATAACTTGCTTCATGTGAAATATTACTATTCACATTGATATAATAATATTTAGTTTCCAATATTTTTCTAATTCTAGTCAATTTTAATATCAATCATTATTAGACTAATATTAAGTATTGTTACAATTTATTTCTATTTTCTTAATATTGCAAAAATATTCCTATTCTTGAAATGATTATATATTCTATTTGTTACTTAATATGTTGACTATATGAAACGATTTTTTAGTAAAGGATGCTTAATAAACATACAATAATAGTTACATAACTAACAGTCATAAATAAAGGGATAGGGGAAAAATTCGCTTTTAACAATTTGCCGCAAAAATCCACGAGAATCATAATTTTTTTCAAGGCGACTATACATCTGTCATAGAAGTTCGGAACTTTGTGTTCCACGAAAGTTTGCGAAAACCAGGTATAAAACTTTCTATGCTAGCAAATGCTTGCTTTCTCGATATATAGATTGTTCCAAAGTGTTTTTGAGTGGTAAAGTTGAACGATGTATAAATTGAACGATTAATTCTGGTGATGTGTGCACGATTTATTTCTGATTTCCCTCCGTTATAGACAAAGGGTTCGGAAACTTTAATTCTTAGAAAAAGAAACTTTAATTCTTAAAAAATACAATTAAAATAGAAATTTTTCGTCAGAATTGATCATCTTATAGGAGATTTTTTTTTTAAAGAGAGTTATAAATTACTAAGAGAACACTTTAAAGTTTTAGCTTTTTAAAAAAAATGATAAATAATATTTTTTTACATTATCCATTATTCATCTCTCATTATTAATATTTCCTCTGAGGAGGTCTAAAAAAAATATTAGGATTTAAAAAACTTACAATATTCAATACCAAATTATAAAAAATAATACATATAAAATAAATTATAACTGTGATATCTATAATTTAAAAACGTAATGAAAAGAATGATTTTATTTAGAAGTACTTAAAAATTTAGCTAAATACTGAAAATAATTTTATTTAGATCATCAATCGTTTAAACTGATTGCTAGAATGTTAAATCTTTTGCAGCATTGTCATCAAAGCTTTAGCATTCTACAAATATAATTATTCTGATGATTCAATGAAATTATTTTTAGATCTAACTACATTTTTAGACACTTCAATAAAACTTCTTTTTGTACGTTCATGAAATATAGTAATATTTATTACAAGTCAGAAAAACAAAATTTTAAAAATACACAAAATAATAATGTTTCTTCTAAATTAATAATAAATAGAAATATTCCTTTGATTTGACGAAATTTGATTTGGTTAGATATAAATTACGCCTTTGCGATGAGTCGCCAATGTTTACGGATATTAGGCGTATGGCCCGATCCATTTGTGAGTGATTCTAAACGGCTAAACATAAGATTCATGATCGTTGCGTGTATCCTGAGTTTTTACGTGATCATGCCGCAATTTACAAATATGATACTTGCTTGGGGTAACGTGGCTCGGATGGTGGAATATGTCGCCTCTGCAAATTTCAGTTTGATGGCACTGTGCAAGTTAGTCGGTACTTGGTATCACGGTGAAAGTAAGTTATCATTTCAAAAATAAGTTGTTATCGATATTTTTATTAAAAAATGTGGAGATTCGTTACTTATAATTATAAGATCAATATTGTAAAATCAATATTGTAACTATTTTATCATATACAAACGGCTTTTCCGTACGTTCTATTTTTTTAATCATTTTCATAGTTTATTGATATATCGTATTTAATTCAAAAGCACTTCGAACGCTGATGATATCGATCATGACCGATTGGATGACTTCAACAAACAACCGGGAACGAAATACAATGTTAAATATAGCAAAACGTGGGAGAACTTTATCTGTTAGATGTTTTATAACCATGACGGGTACAGTCACGTTTTACATATGTCTCAACCTCCTGAAATTCTATCGAAATGTGCATCAACCTCAAAGGAATCTCGTGTATCGATTTTCCTATCCTTACAACACTCAAAATACTCCGAATTACGAAATCACTTTTTTCACTCAACTTTCTGGCGGCATGTACTCGGCTATGATCAACTGTACCATCGACACTTTTATCTCGATACTTGTGCTACACATATGCGCACAGTTGATAAATCTACGAATGGCACTCAACAATCTGGTCGACGAATTAGCCAAAGGATCTATATCTTCCTCAAGATTTAAGAAAGGTCTAATTGCGATTACTATGCGTCACGAACATCTTATCAGGTATGCTGAAAAATTTCAAATAATTATTTAACTATGAAAATTAAATATTTAAAATCATTTATTTATAAGATATTTTTAAATAGAATTCATTCTTTCATATTTATAATACGATGTTCTAATATATAAAACAAAAAGTATTCTTAAATTAAGACATTTTTTAAAAGACATACAAAATATGATTTAAAATTTTAATTTTAAGATCATTAGATTTAAATAAGGATTATAGTAGAGTAAATGTAAACTACCATTCCACTTTAAAAACTGTGGTTCTATATTAAATATTTTTTAATCTTTATATATAAATTAAAATTTTGTATATATCAAAACAATTATAATAAATCATATTAATATAAAATGTATGAATTCAAGGAACGCAAACACAGTCGATGAATGTTATAGCGCAGTGTTATTTGTGCACATGTTAGCTGCTACTTTTCAGCTGTGTTTTGAAAGCTTTCAAGTTTTTACGGTAAGAGAGATAATTTACTCTTTTTTCACAAAGTTTATGCAAAATAAAAATTGAATATATATCACACACACACACACACACACACACACACACACACACACACACACACACACACAGTAAAAATGCTTTTTCGCTAAATTATCTATTTTGCTAAAATAATGTGGAAATATATCAGATAAAAATTTGACAATACGGTTGATTTATAAATAATCATTAGACCGAGAAAAATATATGTATTATTTTCAGATAGTAACAAGTCATTTGGGTATACCTATTATCAAAATAACCTTCCTCTCGTTTTACTTTTCTCTTGTATTGACGCATTTGTATTTTTATTGTTATTCAGCTGAAAAACTTTCAACGGAGGTAAAATAATTATTATTTATGTATCAAAAAATGATTTTCCTAAGCGAAACAAAGATGTAATTTTCAGAGCACAAATATGGCGAATGGCGTGTATGAATGCAAATGGTACGATATACCACCAAGAGATGCGAAGAATTTATTGTTTATGATATATCGATCTACAATTCCGCTTAAACTGACAGCTGGAAAATTTGGAACTTTTTCCTTAGAAATGTTCGGAACAGTAAGACATTTAAGAAGAAAAATATATTATTTCACAACAAAAAATCCCATTTTTTACCTATAAAAAGACATAACAAAATACGATTATGAACATTGATTTTCAATAAAACTTTTATTTTTTGCGATTTCGCAAAATAAATAAATTTTATTTTAAAATTAAAAATGTTCTCTTTCGATCACATTAATTAAATAAGCTCTGAAGATAACTTTTTTCACCGATAATGTGCGATTTTAAAAACATAGTTAATTTTTGTAAATTCTGATAAATAAATTTAAATTTATAAAAAATAAATAAAATACAATTGGACTTTTGATGATAAAAATTTGTTGTTAAAAGTATGCAAAACTTTTTTTCATATCTTTATTAAACCGGAGCAATATAAAAATCTGCACTGAACTTTAAAGACTCAGATTGCAGATGAAAGATAAAAATTTTGTTTCCAATATAAGGGACAATTAAGAATAAGTATTACCTTAGCCAATAATATAAGATGTTTTGTCACTTTGCATGAATATTGTACTTTTTCTTTTATGTATTATATAATGTATTAATATTCTGTATAAGAATAATATAATTATAATCATCCATAAAAAATTAAAAAAATATATTATATTTTTATTTTACATAGACGGTGAAAACGTCAATGGGATACCTATCTGTACTGCTGACAATGATGGATTAGAAAGTATAAATGTTTAAATAATAAATTAAATGCGCGTACTTTATTATTATTTATTTTCTACATACTATGTTAACAGATTTATACATATTAGATATTTGTAATATAATTTTTGCTGGACAAATATATATGTTTTTGGCAACAAATATAAATTATTTATTTATTATCTTTCGTTATAAAGTAATTCTATATCAAAAAGAAAAGCACTACTGTAATCTTCAATTCAGTAATAAAAAATATGATAATTATATGTTATTCGTGTTACTATCGATTGTTCTACAAGAGTTTATACAAGTATTCACATAGATAGTAACCGTTAAAAACCTTTGTATTCTGAGCAAGCGCGGTATACTGAAAATCAAGGCGGTTTGGTACAATTGCAGAGAGCGATTCAGTCAACTGATCATTTTTGCGCTGTGAACATCAATGAACGCCAACAAAGGTAGAACATATCTCGAAAACAAAATAGTAACAATTTGTGCATTGCAAGTTCTATTAAAAATATAATTATTTATATAAACATATAATAATAATAATATATTTTACATTACAAATCAAGGATTGTTTATTAAATCAAAGAAAGAAATAATTTTTAATAATTTGTTACGAAAAATAGCAAAAAGCATAGTTTTTTACAAGGAGTCTATAGATCTGTTATAGAAGGTTAAAACTTTGGTGATTCACGAAAGTTTGTGAGAATGGAAATAAAGCTTTACACATTAGCAAAAAATGTTTCGTTTTCGATAAGAAGTTTTCCTGCAGATATATAGTGTTTTTATATTGCAAAGTTGGATGAAATCAAGTTACGTGAAACAAACGTCAGTTGTGCACAAATCTTTTATTTCCAGAGAAACAGTTTACTAAAAAGAAATTTTTCAAAGTTTTGACAACTTAAAAATTGAAGTATAATTATAGCAACAACTTTAAATAACGATAAAATTTTGCAAGAAGATATCGCGAAGAGAGATGAGAAACTTAGACAATATAACCGTAAAAATAGTGTGACATTGAAAAAAAACATTTTAATCAAAAATATTTTTAGCTTTGTTTTAGTAGAATATTATATATTCAATTTATTCTCAATTCATTATTTAATCACTTTAATTTTTATTTTATATATTATGTACACGAGTTTAAAAAAGTGTTAGCTTTGTTTTATAATAACATAGAAGCAACAAAATTTTTTTAATTCAGATACTAGACCATGATATTCTTACATGTACTTTGACATTTTGACACTGGATCCAATTGCTCCATCAAGTGATATTTTTTTTCATATCGATAAAAAATAGCTCGATTTTTCAGTACTTTTAATCTATCAGTTTGCATATTATTGTTGAACTTCTTTTTCCTCTTTTTCTTAGCTCGCATATGAAAAATCAGGCTATAAATAGCTTTACAAATATTGGAAAATTGAACTATTCCTAAAAAAAAGAATGTGACGTGATAGAACAATTTTGACATCGGATTCGGTTTCAAAACATTAAAATACATATAAAAATACCATGGTCTGATCTCCGAATCAAATATTAAATTTTATTTAATGTAATCTATAATAACGAATTATATAAAAAATAATATAAATGAAGTGAATTTCTTCAGTGTTATAATACAATTAAAAATAAAAAATAAGTAACTTCTATATTCACCACTAACTACAATAAGATGATTTTAAATAAGATGATTACTTCTAACAAATGAGAAACAAAATTCGAAAGTGACAAATTAATATATATTGCAAATTATATATAATAAGCAATGATGTTTTTCCAAATATTTTAATTTACAGATTTGAATTATATGTTTACTCTGACTCGCCAGTGGTTATGGGTATTTGGCATATGGCCCGATCCACATATGTCTTTGAGTAACTTTCGTTGGCCAAATATACGATTCGTTATCATCATATGTAACATATGTCTGTACGTATCAGCGCCGCAAATGATGAATGTGATTCGTGCTTGGGGTAATGTGACGCGAATGGTGGAAAATTTTGTCTCTGCGAATTTTAGCTTGATGGCAATATGCAAACTGTTCGTTACTTGGTATCATGGCAAGAGTAAGTCCATTTCACGCGACAATGTAACTATCGGATAGATTTATTTTTCCATTTTTTATTAAGATGTTAAAATGAATCTTCCTTATTTAAATACTTATTTATTAATAACAATAAATACAAAAAAATGCAGGCAATGTTCTATGTAGAAACTCAGACAGCATGCATGTCTAAAATTAGGTCATAAGACATAAGGTTATAATGTGTAAAGGACAACCTTATTTCCTATTTAATGTGTAAGAGCGATTTCGATCGAAAAATTTATCCTTTCAGGTTAATAGTACATAATATTTAAAAATTTAGATATATATTTAAGCTTATTTAGTTTAAATATGACTTGTTTTGACAGAAATTGTTAATACATACTATACATTAAATGATGTACAAATGAGAATAACTTTTATGCCATTTAAATTTCAATAATAAAAAATATAATTAATATTGAGAAATTGATTGAAAGAAATTTTATTGCTTAATATTTATAGGTGAAAAAAATAAAAACCTTTAAATATTTTTGTATAACTTCTACCAATATATACTTTGTTGCCAATGAATAATTTTATTTAAAAAAATAAATTATAATAAAT
>NW_017259187.1:1830234-1831857 GCF_001594045.1 Atta colombica
CCTTTATAGAACCACAAGAAATAATTTTATTTAATATATTTTATTTTTTAGATCCGACATTTTGATCCGCTAAGTTTTCAATCTTATTTTTGTATTCAGCTCAAAATCTTAAAAAATAACTAAATATTATATCTTCCATTTCTCAAAACACACACACACACACACACACAAACACACACACACACACACAGTCACTCAGAAAGAGTTAATCAACATTATTAAGTATAAATAAAATTATTAAATTAATTAATCACAATACATTGAAATTATGCCCAATACATTGAAAAAAGATTAAGAATATATAAACAAAATGTATATAAGAGATTTAATTTTTACCAAATCTGGGGGATAAGCTGTATAACTGGCAATTAAGTTAATTCGAGAATTTAGTCGAAGTCGTTCTAAAAGATTACTTTTAACAGTGTGTTTAAAATGTCTTATGCTTCGATTTTGAACATGGTGCTGTCTAGAAACTTATTTATTTTAATAATTTATATTCATATTGATATTCATTTTGGAAGCACTCCAGCCGTTGATAATGTCAATTATGACCGATTGGATGACTTCAACAACTAATTGGGAACGAAATACCATGTTGAAAATCGCGAGACGTGGCAGAAACTTGTCCTTAAAATGTTGTTTGTCCGCATTGGGTTTAACGACATTTTCACTATCTTTTCATTTGTTGAGGCTTTTTAAAAATATACACCAGCCTCGACGGAATCTTGTCTATCGATTAGAAATCATTCAAAAGAGTCCGAATTACGAAATCACTTACATTATTCAACTTTTCGGCGGTGCATATTCAGTCTTTGCTAACTACATGATTGATAGTTTTGTCTCGGTACTTGTGCTGCACGTATGCTCCCAACTCATAAATCTGAGATTAACAATAAACAATCTGGTGAACGAAACAGCTAATAACTCTATATCTTCCTCAAGAAAAGAAAGATTTAAGAAAGATTTAGCTGCAATTGTAGTACGACATGAGCATCTCATCAGGTATGTTAGAAAATTTCCAGTACATCACTAGTATGAAGTATTTATATGCATTCCTACAATTAAATAGCAAATTATTTTTATTACTTTAAATGAATTCGAGCGAATCTTTATTATGAATAAGATGAATCATATATAATATAATTAAACAGAAATGATTTTTACTGATGTATCTAAGAATTTAATTATATACAGGTTTAAAAATAATTTTATTAAACTATCAAAATAATTATGTAGGACGTCGAAACGGATTGCAAGAACGGATTGTCAAATCCGTTCTTTACGCTTTATACAGCGTTGCTCATTATGCTTGAGATTCCTACATAATCATTTTGATAATAATAAAATTATTTTTATAAAATTATTTTCGTATCCAGCTAAATTTTTAGAGCAAATCAAACATCAGAAAATTTTTTCTATGTATGTATAAAAATATTTGTCTACTTTCTTATTTGTTTTAAAATATCATGCTTTGAGCGGCGGAAGGAAATTAGAGATCCATAAGGGAGATTTAAATGCAAATGAAATGCAATGAAATAAAATATATAATTTCATGATACATTAAATAATATTCGAATTAGCAATATAATATTAAAAAAATATTTTTTAATATTTATTTAATAT
>NW_017259187.1:1832215-1834280 GCF_001594045.1 Atta colombica
CAGATGATAACAGATAATTTGAAAATACCTATTGTCCGAATGCTTTTTCTCTTATTTTATATAACATTTATATTGACGCACTTCTATACATATTGCTACTCAGCTGAAAAACTTATGGCAGAGGTAAAGCAATTATGTACGTTAATGCAACCTATGCAAAAAAATCAAAATTTTCAGAGCACTAACATGGCGTACGGAGTGTATGACTGCAAGTGGTATGGTATACCATCAAAAAATGCAAAAGATTTAATGTTGATTGTATATCGATCTACAATTCCTCTTAAATTGACAGCTGGAAAATTCGGGATCCTTTCATTAGAGATGTTTGGAATAGTAAGATGTATCTACATATATATAGAATATAGAAAGAAATATTATTATCTTTCTATATGTGATTATGATATGAGTATATGTATCTGTATATGTATCTGCATAAAAATGCAAATATTTTTATAATTATTATATATATAAATTAAATATTATTTTTATTTTTTTGTTTTGTTATATACAGAGTGACCAATTTACAATCCCTGAAAGCATTCTTACTTTTATTTTATAAAGAAAAAAAAACAATGTAATAATTGCATAAATTTGTATTTTTATGTAAAAATCTACACACACACACACACACACACACACACACACACACACACACACACACATAAAATTTACATATATATAAATTACATAAATTATATATGTGTACATACATGTATATATTTATATTATGTATATCTATATTATGTATACATATGTAGATACATTTTTTATTTCCAGTGTTCATCATGATTATATATAAAATTTATATTCTGTATTCTATTTAGGCTATTAAAACGGCAATGGGATACTTATCTGCATTGATAACATTGCAAAATTAGAGAAAGTGATACTGAAAAGATGATAACAAAGAATAAACGGATTACATGATCATAACTTTTGAATTAAAAAAATTTCTGCGCAATAAGTCTTTTATTCGACTATAAGTTCAATTATTCTGCCATCGTTCAGTAATTTAATCACAAGAATTTAACGAAACATTTATATTCTACAAAATATCTATATAAAATAAAATATTATGAAGACAAAAATTATCAATTGTATTGCAATAACATGGAACTTTATTCAGCAATTAAATAATTCTTGTTCATCAAACACAATAACAGTTTATAATAATTAAATCTTACATCACTAATTAAAAGCTTATGTATATTTTATAATGCAAAATAGCAATTCACTTGTACATTAAGATTACATTAGAATACATTTTTGTAGAAAGTGTAACAATATGTACCACAGTGCACACTAGAGCGTGTAATTGAATTCGCTATTAAATGTAGACAATAAGAACAGATATACTTACTTTAAAAATATTAAAAAACCTTTTCTTAAGATTTCAAATTATGATAATAAGTAAATAAAAAATAAGAATAAGCAATGTGTAAATTTTCAAAATATATAAAACATTTGATTGCTTAATAATTCAGTATTATCTGCACATATGTTAACCGCCTTTTAGTGATTTCAAGTTTATAGTTTAAAGCTTTCAAAGGACGATGTCCACGAAATAGGAAGATTTCTGCCTTAAAAATGAAATCTCTGAAACTCATAAATTCATTTAGAGTCTGATGAAATCTATCGCCCATATACTAAATTCCAATCTTTTATCGGCAAGGAAAGTTGAAAAAAAATCATGTTTGAAGTTTTACCGAAGTGTCGACGCTGTGGCGAGAGAGGCAGAGAGTGAGCGAGGCAGTAAGAGGGGGAGGGGAGAAGGAGCCGCTAATCCGGTCGTCACTTCGGTAAAACTTCAAACATGATTTTTTTTTCAACTTTGCTTGCTGATATAAAAGTAGAATTTGATATTAGGCAATAGATTTTATTATACTCTAAAAAAATTTATGGGTTGCAGAAGTTCCATTTTTAAAACAGAAATCCTTCTATACTGTGGCATCTTCTTTTATATGATAAGTAAGATGATTTATCTTGTTTTTCATAAAGATTATGTAAAAAAATTGAATACATATACAGGATTTGTTCCAAAAATCCTCTTATATATATGTATATA
>NW_017259187.1:1834380-1840324 GCF_001594045.1 Atta colombica
AAAGGAGGAAACACCTAATATCAAAATTGTAAGGTAAATAGAGAAATTATATATATTTTCACGATTTTGAATAATCCTAAATGTCCTTGATTTTTTTACTATCAATAAAAAGATTTATTTTTAATGGAAAAGGGTAGTTTTTCTCAGTCATTCTATTAATACTATCGATACTAATAGTTTATTCCGAAAACAATAGAGTTTTTGAAGAAATTTTAATATGAAGAGTTTCTCCTCATTTAGTACTATCAATAGAATGACTAAAAAATACTTTTTTTCATAAAAAAAAAAACTTTTTTATTATTAGTACAAACACTAAGGACATTTAAGATTACTCAAGATTATCAAAATATATTTCCTTATCCTACAATTTTGATAATAGATGATTCTTTCCCCTTATCTCTAATAGTTTTCAAAAAAAATGTGATTAACTTTTTATCAGAACCTTATATATTGTATTACCAAATTCATCCAGTATATTGTATATTAAATGATTTCTTTTTTAAATTTATGTATGTACCATTATATACATATCTATAATATAATTCTTGTTCGTAAACATATCATATCTATTTTTGTGCAACAAAAATAAAATATTTATTTATTATTTTCTAGCGACTTAATCTTTTAAATAATGCCATATTTAAAATAGCAATATTTGTAATTCGATTCTTTAATAAAAAATATAATTACATGCTAATCGTGTTATTATTGATCGTTCTAAAAAGTTTGTATAAATATTCACACAGATAGTAGCGGTCCTTTGCATACTGAATAAGCACAAAGTCATGGTGATTTAATATAATCGCAGAGAGCGATTCAGTCAAACAATAATTTTTGCACTGTGAACATCAATGAATACTAACGAAAATATAGAATATCTTGAAAATAATAAAAACAAAATAATAAAAAATGTATGCACCGCGTAGTTTTATTAAAAACATAAACGTGTAATAATATATTTTCAAAATCAAGGATTTGTTAAATCAAAAAGAGAAATTGTTTTAATTATTACGAAAAATAGCAAACATTACAATTTTTTTGCAAAGAGTCTATAGATCTCTTATAAAAAAGTTAAAACTTTGATTTACGAAAGTTTGCGAGAATGGACATAAAGTTCTGTATACTAGCAAAAAATGTTTCGTTTTCGACAAGAAATTTTCGTGCAGCTATACAGTGTTTTTATATTGCAAAGCTGATTGAAATCAAGTTACATAAAAAAAGTCAGTTGTGCACAAATTGCTTTTTATCTCCAGTGAGAGAGTTTATAAAGAGAAATTCTCCAAAGCTTTAACAACTTGAAAATCCAAGGATAATTACAATAAGGGAAGGTAAATTTTGTAAAAAAAAAATCATGAAGCAAGATTTGAAACTTGATAACATAATTGTGTATATAAAAACAGTGTGATATTGAAGAGAAGCATTGTCATCAAAAAATATTTTTAGCTTTGTTTTAATAGAATTACATATACATTATTCATTATTTATCAATTAATTTAATTCGCATTTTATGCATTATGTACACAAACATAGAGAAGTTTTGGCTTTGTTCTATAAGAACATAGCTATGTTCTATAAGAACATAGACGCGACAAAATTGTTTTAATCCAGAAATTAGACATTGGTATTTTTATGTGAACTTTGATGTTTGGAAACCGGATATTCAAATTACTTCACAGACAATTTTTTTCTGTCGGTAGAAAATAACTTGAATTTTCAGTATTTTTAGTCTATCAGCTTGCATATTAACTTTATAATTGAATTGCTTTATCATTGAATTACTTTTTTTCTTTTATATTAATTTGTATATTAAAAATCAATTTTTTTTTAATATATAAAAATCGCAAAATTGAACTATTTTCCGTCAATAAAAAAAATTATGATAAAAGGATTTTAACATCGGATTCGATTAAAATATATATAAGAATATCATAGTCTAATTTTCGAATCAAATATTAAATTTTATTTAGTGTAATCTATAAGAGGTATTAAATTATATAAGAAATTATATAAATGAAGTAAAATGTTTCATAAGTGCTACAATATAATAATTGAAAATAAAAAAATAAGTAATTTTTATATTCACTACTAACTACATTGAGATAATTATTTCTAATAAATGAGAAACAAAATTTGGAAATAAAATAATAAATTTATGTATATTCTAAATCAACCAACAATATCTTTGCAAACATTTCATTTTATAGATTTAAATTATATGTTTATCCTCGTCATTTGGCATATGGCCCGATCCACATATGTCTTTGAGTGACTTTCGTTGACCAAATATATGATTTATTATCATCATATGTAATATAAATCTGAACGTATCCGCGCCGCAAATGATAAATATGATCCATGCTTGGAGTAATGTGAGTCGAATGGTTGAAAATTTTGTCTCCGCGAATTCTAGTTTGATGGCAATGTTCAAATTGATTGTTACTTGGTACTTGGATTGTTACGGGAAAAGTTTACTTCACGCGACAATGTGAATGTCGAATAGATTATTTTACTGTTCTTAATATGTTAATAATATATTCACTTTATGTAAATACAAAATGCCCAGATAATGTTCTATATATATAGAATCTTAGACAATATGCATGTGTATATAATTTGAAGTAAAAGACAGACTTATTTAGTATCTGAATGCAACTCCGATTAACTTAACCATATAACAAACTTAACCATATAACAAATTATAATAGATATTATTAATATATTTCAAACTGTCACATTTTTAAATTTTTACATATTTCATGTTTGATTATATTTGTCTTTTTATTAATTTCCTTTCAACATCAAACAAAAATTAATTTAATATATCTTATTTTTTGGATCCGATATTTTTATTCGTAAATTTTTCAATCTCATTTTTGTATTCAGTCATTCCTAAAATTCTTTTAAAAAATAACAAGATACTATATCTCTCATTTTTCCAAAAAAAAAAAAAAAAAAAAAAAACAGTAAAAGAATTTCACGCTTGAAAGAGTTAATGACATTATTAAGAAGAATAAATTCACATAGAAATTATTTAAGCATCTAAGATCCAATTTTGATCGTTAGCTTTAAACTCTTACTTATTGTGTATTCACATACACAGTCTTAATAAAAGTTAAATAATTGTTTATTAAAATCATTAAATTAATTAATAGAATTATGTCTAAAAAAGATTTAGAATACAAAAACTGTATGTTAGAAATTTAGTTTTAATCAAATCTTCCGAACAAGACAAATAACTGACAATTAAATTAATTAGAGTTTAGTCGAAGTCGCACTAAAAGATTACTTAACTTGTTTAAATAATTTCATTATTCGTATTGATATTCATTTTGGAAGCACTTCAGCCGCTGATAGTGTCGATTATGACTGATTGGATGACTTCGATTAACTGAGAACGAAATACTGTTGAAAGACGTGGCAGAAACTTGTCTCTTAGATGTTGTGTCCATAGTGGACTTGATATTTTCAATTTTTTTTCATTTGTTGAGATTTTTTAAAACTACAACACTAGCCTCGACGGACCCTCGTCTAGCAATTAGAAAACATTGAAAAGAGTCCAAACTACGAAATTACCTACGTTATTCACTTTTCGAGATTTTATATTCGGTTCTCGCTAATTACGCGATCGATAATTTTGTTTCCATAATTTTGTTTGCTGCTTGTATGCTCTCAGCTTACAAATCTGCGGACAACATTGAACAAACTGGTGAACGAATTAGCTAATAACTTTACATCTTCCTAAAAAAAAAGAAAAATTTAGGAAAGACTTAGCTACAATTGTTGTACGACATGAGCATCTTATCAGGTATGTTAGAAAATTTCCAGTGCATCACTTGATAATATGAAGTATTCATATGCATTCCTACAATTAGATAATTAATCCTAAAATTATTTTTAAGACTAATTTAAAAATAGATTTGAATGTCTCTCTGTTATGTACAAAAGAAAACATACATAATGTGATTACATACGGAAATGATGGTTTTATTCAAATATCTAAAAATTTAGTTAGATACAGGTTTAAAAATAATTTTGTTAGATCAAAATAATTATATACACGTAGAGCGTTCAAACTGGTTACAAGCATATCAAAATGATTTACAGCATTGCTTATCATGCTTGAAATTCCTACATAATTACTTTGATGATTCAAAAAAATTATTTTCAGATTTGTATCTCGCTAAATTTTTCAAGCAAATCAAATATCAATAAAGTCGTTCTTTCCGTGTATAAAAATATTTACCTACTTATTCTTTTTTCTTTTAAAATGTCTTCTTTTAAATCTTTAAATCATGCTTTTAAATGGCGGAAGAAAATTAGAAATCCATAAAATTTAAGTACAAATACGATATAAATTATGTATAATAGACATATATCCAGATAAATTTAAAATAAAAATTTGAACTTAAAATTATTTTAAAATTTATATTTATATATTGAAATCTCTTAAATAGGAGAGTTGTTAACATATAATAAGTAAATAATGGACCAATTTTCAAGGAACACAAAGACGACTGCTACAACTCAGTATTATTTATGAACGTATTACTTGCCACTTTTCAAATGTGTTTTATAGCTTTTCAGATTTTCACGGTATGTAAGATCACTTATACTTTATATATATATATATATGTGTGTGTGTGTGTGTGTGTGTGTGTGTGTGTGTGTGTGTGTGTGTGTGTGTGTGTTCTTTAGCATTTTATGAAGCGATTTATAAATTGAATAAATATTAAATTTACTGATGACACATTTTCATTAAAATAATAGCGCGTAGTACTGTGTTAGATTTGCACTGTGTACTTTTATCACATGCATTAAAATATATTACTTTCAGATAACAGATAATTTGAAAGTGCCTATTGCCCGAATATTTTTTCTCTTGTTTTATATCAATTTTATATTAACACATTTATATTGCTATTCAGCTGAAAAACTTATGGTAAGAGGTAAAGCAATAATATATATGTTAATGCAACCTATACGAAAAATTACAATTTTCAGAGCATATGGCGTGTATGAATGTAAGTGGTATGATCTACCACTTACCGAAAAATGCAAAAGACTTAATCGATCATCGATCTTCGATTTCTGTTAAATTGATAGCTGGAAAAACTCGAGATCTTTGCATTAGAAATGTTTGGAATAGTAAGATCTATCTATTTAGAGTATCTACAAAGATGTATTGTTTTTTTATTAGGATTATACATATGCATATATATAAACATGTGCATACATATATATATAAAAATAATATATATAAAAAATATATGTAATTATATATACGTACAAAAAAATTGTTAATTTTTTTCTTATAAAGTTCTGAGAATTTTTTTAAGAATTTTTTAAGAATTTTTTAATACCATATTTTCTCATGTTGGTACAAATAAGAAAATGCAGTACTAAAAAATTGATACAAAATTCTGAAAAAATTCTTAGAGTTCTATCAGAAGAAAATAGATGATTTTTTGTCTCTTACAGTTTTTCTGTAAAGTTAATAGAATTTGAGTAAAAAATTATTGAAGACTAATATTCAGCGATTCAATTTTTAGTAATCGCAGAGAGCGACTCAGTCAAACGATAATTTTTGCGCTGTGAACATCAATGAATATCAATGAAGGTAGAATATATCTCAACACAAAATAGTAAAAATGTGTTCACCGCGATGTTCTATTAAAAATATAATTATATAAACATAATTATTGTTAATATGCTTAATTTTTAATATTTTTAATAATTTCTTTAGTCATGTGTTCTTTAATTATTATTTTAATTTAATTTACTTTTTTTTATTTTATTCATATAAAAAAATATTTAATAAATAATTATATTCTATTCATCATTTAATGTTATTTATTTTATGTATTTATTGAATAAAGAAGTAGGTTTACATGACAAATATATATCTTCAAAATCAAGGTTTGTTTATTAAATCAAAAAAAAAAGA